>NW_010556874.1:0-15887 GCF_000687285.1 Phaethon lepturus
CCCTGCCCTGCCCTGCCCTGCTTTCCCTCTCCCTCTCCCTTTCCCCTCTCTGCCACATCACATATATCACATCATGCTGGACTAGTGAGAGTCATTTAGCATAAACTGCCCTCAAATCAAAATTTATCCTTGGGGAATTAGTATCCATAATTGTATAACTTGGGCTAAATTATGTTCTCATTTACACCCCTACTGTAAGTCAGTGAGGCTGTGGGAGTAATAACTGGGAACCATGAGCCAAATTTTTCTTTCAGTCATATCAGTGTAAATCTGCAACGATTTATTTGAATTTAATGGCCAATTATGATCTACCTCTAAAAATATAATAAAAGAATTAAGTTATAAATCTTTAACCAATAACTATTTTTTATTAAAATTAACTTTGGGAATGTTTCAGAAAAATCGTTTTAAGAAAATAGAATATTTTTGTCAAAATTGGTGAACACTACAAACAGCCTTGTAAATGTGTGATGATTAAAAATGAACAGAAGGAAAGCATGATTAATGTTTCATTGTATCCATTTAATACACCTGTTTAACATGCATATTTTTCAAAGCTGTCTTGTTGTCATTTCTTCCCATCTCCTGACCACGTTTTATGACAAGTATTCTAACAAAGAGTATAAAGCAATGCTGGGTTCTGTGCTACGGCCGAAGCGGTTAATGACAGGATGGTTGCCAACCAACTCTGTTCTCTTTCGACTGCCATGTCAGGAGTTAAAGTAGCACTGTTGAAGTGTTTCACTTCTCTTTCACGGTTAAGAACATTTGACATTAAGTTTTTTAAAACATTATTTGATTTTTGGTTTGTTTTTATATAAATTTTGCTGTCCAGTTATTAAACTTGTGTATTTCATTTAAAATACAGTGTCTTCTGTGCAGGGAAATATAGATTTTTCACACGGTCTCTCTAGCAAGAGATAATGTCCAGAATAATAACTGCACATCAACCAGCTTTTGTGAAGGCTCTGACTATGGTGACAGACAGCAAGAACTTTTGTTTGCTTTTATCTGAACATGTGGGTGGAATAGCTGCTCCTGTCCTTGGCTCAGCCATGTCCTTCACAGATACTTGAATGAGTTAATTATAGATTGTTACCTAATGACATAACTATGCTTCCTGAACCCCACAGAATGACAATTCCTGATCAAAATACTTCTCATTTCCGTATTTGCTCAATCAGCATGAAAACCACTCTCTATGTGTATGCACATACAGAAGTCTTCCTTCTTTCTCTTTCTCTTTCTCTTTCTCTTTCTCTTTCTCTTTCTCTTTCTCTTTCTCTTTCTCTTTCTCTTTCTCTTTCTCTTTCTCTTTCTCTTTCTCTTTCTCTTTCTCTTTCTCTTTCTCTTTCTCTTTCTCTTTCTCTTTCTCTTTCTCTTTCTCTTTCTCTTTCTCTTTCTCTTTCTCTTTCTCTTTCTCTTTCTCTTTCTCTTTCTCTTTCTCTTTCTCTTTCTCTTTCTCTTTCTCTTTCTCTTTCTCTTTCTCTTTCTCTTTCTCTTTCTCTTTCTCTTTCTCTTTCTCTTTCTCTTTCTCTTTCTCTTTCTCTTTCTCTTTCTCTTTCTCTTTCTCTTTCTCTTTCTCTTTCTCTTTCTCTTTCTCTTTCTCTTTCTCTTTCTCTTTCTCTTTCTCTTTCTCTTTCTCTTTCTCTTTCTCTTTCTCTTTCTCTTTCTCTTTCTCTTTCTCTTTCTCTTTCTCTTTCTCTTTCTCTTTCTCTTTCTCTTTCTCTTTCTCTTTCTCTTTCTCTTTCTCTTTCTCTTTCTCTTTCTCTTTCTCTTTCTCTTTCTCTTTCTCTTTCTCTTTCTCTTTCTCTTTCTCTTTCTCTTTCTCTTTCTCTTTCTCTTTCTCTTTCTCTTTCTCTTTCTCTTTCTCTTTCTCTTTCTCTTTCTCTTTCTCTTTCTCTTTCTCTTTCTCTTTCTCTTTCTCTTTCTCTTTCTCTTTCTCTTTCTCTTTCTCTTTCTCTTTCTCTTTCTCTTTCTCTTTCTCTTTCTCTTTCTCTTTCTCTTTCTCTTTCTCTTTCTCTTTCTCTTTCTCTTTCTCTTTCTCTTTCTCTCTTGTTCTCTCTCTCTTTCTTTCTTTTCCTCTCTTTTCCTCTCTCTCTTTCTCTCTCTCTCTGTCATGCTTTCTCTCTCTCTTTTCTCTCTCTTATCTCTTCTTCCTCTTCTTTTACTCCCTTTTATTGTCTCTTTTTCTCTTTCTTTTACTCCAGCTGTTTTATTTTCCTTTGGTTTATAAACAAATATTAGTCCAATCTTTTGAGTTAATGATTGTTCCTGTTGAGGTATATGGCAGATTTGTACGTAACCTTTGGAAATAAAATCCAAATTTGCTTAATTCCTGCAGGAAAGATAATCAGAAACTAACCGTAACTGCAAACAAAAGCTGAATAAATAAGAACATGACATCCATTCATCAGTGTGACAATATTGCTTGCTTTTACCAAGTTTTAAAAGAGTTTAAGACTATATCCCAGGTTACATAAACTGAAAAGGTACTTTGATGAAGGGGAAGACAGCCTGGGGTGCGGCCTTATGTTTCTTCAGAGTCCAAGGATGCTGCCACATGTATTTCCACTTTAGATTTCTTTATTTAATGTTTGCCTTACAAACCAATTATCACTCCCATGCTGTTATTATACTAATGAAAAAACCTTGCAGCATCAGTTCTTGTTCAGTTATTTACAAGTCATATTAATTGTCACCTCATAACCATAAACAGCAATAGAAATAGCTGATTCTGATATTATAAGAAGCTTCAGTTCACCTAGTAATCATGTTTCAACCCACTTTCCAAGGGCTTAGATTTGGTTAAAGTTTTGGACAAGCATTTCCACTTCATTCTCTCCTCTTGCATAGAATATGTGACTTAAATTAAGTGATGGGGTCACACAGAGAGTGATAAGTCACACAGAGCTGAGTTCTGCATCACCCTCCTCCCCCAACCCAGGCTCCCCCTCCACAGTAGGAACTGATGCTGTTTGCATTTCAGCTAAGTGCTGGCCACGTTTTCCACACAGACGCGAAGTCTCCACTGTGCTGAAAATCCTAATGACTCCTGGTCTTGCGTACTTTATCAGTTAGATTAGTGCCACCTTTTTCACAAAATTACTGCTTAAATTAGAGGTAGACCACTAGGTATCCAGGCTTATTCTGAAGTTGTTTCTAAAGCAGGTGAGAATTTGTCCAGTTTCTAGATGGGAAATCCCCACCCATGTATCTGTAGCCAGCTCTAGGAATATTTGCAACTTGCATCCAGCTTAAATCCTACTCACCCTTTTCCAGTCTTAAATGTACAGATTTGGCCTTGTCTTCTGCAAAAGGGTTGAAATTATTGTTACAGTTAGACAAGAGGCATTCCCTTCTCTAGTGCAAGATCAGATACATTTCAAGTTCTTTCATTTAACTCACACGTAGTCTACTCCAGTTTTCAAACTGATGGTGTGTCTTTCACTCTTTCAGCTTCAGCTTTACAAATGCAATCTAGCATCTGGTTATTTTTCTGGGATGCTGTATGGCAGAAACTTTCCACTAGCTTTCCCGAGTTGTACCTGAATCACCTTCCTCTTTTGTTCTGCCCCATCTTCTTTTAAAGGAAGGAAAACCAAAATAAATTTAAAAATGAGAAAAAATTTGGAATTTTCTCTTACTTGCTTCTAGAAGCACTATGTACTTTTTAACTGGGAAAAAGCTGTACTTATCTGAGATGGTAGCAGTGTATAGTAGAAAATTATTTTTTTAGAAGCAGTTTTGAACTATGAAAAACCATCTTTACAGTTACAGGGTTTTGCCCAGATGTATCCATTAGCCTTTCAGTTGAGAGGTCTTTGAACTTGTTAAGAGAACAATGTAGTTCCAGGTTGTTCCAGTTACAGACAAAAGCCATAGGCAAGTGTGCTGTACTAGCCTTTGTTCTGATACCGTGATCCTTGATGAACAAAAAATCCTGCAGAAGACCATGGTGGAAACTCAGAAATTGTAGCAATTAAGCAGATTAAATTTATCCAGTGGACTTTAATACTTATTTCCAAATTCCTTTCTTACTAACTTTCTCAGGGTTGTGTTTTAGTGTCCTAGAGAAAGGCTTATATTACTGATGTGATAATAATGTAAACATTGTGATTGCAAAGTACTGTATTTGTGGGTTTCCTTGGCTTGGAACATCAAGGAGGATGTTTTCTTAGATATTTTTAAAATTAATTCAGCCATTATCAAGAAATCTATACGAATGCAGTAACCACAGAAGTTTAACATTTTATGATAATGTTTTCCATTTGTGTAACTAAATAAGTCATAAAATAGGTTCCAATCCAGTGCTGTCTACTCCACAACTGCAAGGGTGTTTTCAAAAATCATTCACAAAATGCTAGATGGTAAAAATAGATGAAGACATTTTTCCGGTCTATGGGTATAAATATTACCATATAATTACACTAGTACATTTGTATAGATCATGAAGTACTGTTCAGTTCAAAAGAATGTGAGAAAGGCATAAAATCTTGGGGTTCATTTTTTTCAAAACTTTTGAAAGGATGTAAAAATACAATTTTAAAACCTTATGAATGTGTCAAGCTATCTTTGTTTTTTATTGTGCACAAACACATACAGACACACATATATCACACAGCAAGTTGAGTTATGTTAATTGAAAGAACTTGTAATCCGTTCTGAATCCTAGGACTATATGGACAATAAAAAGTTCCAACATCCACTTACGAGTTTCTAAATTTCACTGAACTTTCTCCACAAGGCAATATGTTTGTTCAAACGTGTTTGTATGCTTGTTCAAATAGTTTTACACCATGACTTGATCTTTAATAAGAGAAAGGAGGAGTTAACAATTATAAGTTTGGTGACGTCAGAAATTAAAAAGAAGCCTGTCATATAGTGTAGCTCCCCAGTTTCCACTGTATATATTTGCTTTGTGTATTTGTATTTTAAAAGCCCAAGAAATATGCTTTTCCCCGCTAGCTGTATATGGGCATATTTTTGACAGACACATGCAATGTTGTCTCTTTACGGTTTTTGTTATAACCTTTTCCCTAGCATTTTGTTCCTCTGAAGTGTGATGGTCTAGGTAAGATCTGTCTGGGAGTTAAGGATGCTACATAATGTTTATTGGAGGGGAGGAAAGGGCAAAAGTTCTTGTGATATGAATTTTAAAGAGTTGTTTGGAAAGAGTTAAAATGTTTTGAACTAGCCATGCGTTGCACTCCAGTGATTAGGTGTAACTTCCAATTAAAGATCAATAAGGCCTTTAAAGTGATTTATAAAAATGGATTAGTAAGAAATGTCCATTTAGAAACTACTGTGAGTAAAATCACTATACTCTCTGTCATATTGATCGGGCCTTTATGTCTAAACACGCATTAACTGGGGCAGACAATAAAAATTAATCCTCTTCTTTCGTAAAATGGAAGGTCATTTTCCCAACTGTCCCTAGGGGGAATGATGTCATTAAACATGCTACTAAGACATTTTATTAAATCTGACTAGGCTGTTTGCATAAAAGTAAATTAGAGCAGTCAATATTGGAAAGAAAGGGATTTTAAGGAGCAATAACTGGAGGTATTTATTGTAAGTGTATTATACAACAGATGCATAATTAAATTCAAAACAACTCCATTAAAATAATGTTAAGAGCCTGGCTTAAAATGACAAAAGGCAAGATTTTCAGAGCCCTAAGCATGCCCTGTTGTACCTAAGCATTTCAGGGGTCTCCAAGCAGTAGGGGATTTGACATACCATATGTGCTGGTATTCTCTGCTCTCTCCCCTCCAGGATAATGTTATTTCTAAATAAAACCACTGAGCAAAGGGGTGAAACTGTAACTAGCACCAACCCAACCGAGACAGTGCCCTCAATAAAACACCTGCAGTTTAGGTTCCAGCA
Source organism: Phaethon lepturus (assembly GCF_000687285.1). NCBI lineage: Eukaryota > Metazoa > Chordata > Aves > Phaethontiformes > Phaethontidae > Phaethon > Phaethon lepturus. The sequence continues at coordinate 5,890 of NW_010556874.1, forward strand.
TGCATCTCTTTACACCCGTGTTCCCTTGGATAAGAAGCAACTTTCAAGACCAAAAAAAAAAAAGAAAAAGATGACAAGTCATTTGGGATTATGTTCTGCTGAAAGCGTGTGGCCTTCAAGCTGTTGCTGCCCACAGGAGCCATTTACATGGTCCCTGGCAGAAGCAGAGGTGGGAGAGTTTACACCCAAGCAGAGCACCACTGCCATGGCACCCTGTGCAACCATTTGTGTCTGAATGCACCCTAGGGCCACTCCTGGGCCACCTATTGTCTAAGAAACAATTTTTAAGGTTAAAGTCAGGTTTTCAAATTGCATTTTTGTGTGTCCTTGTGTGGTGCAGACCTCACTGCCATACCTCTGGGTATGTGACCTCCTTCCCATCCCCTTTGCTCTGAGACCTGTGATTGACCTCGTCCCTTCTACAAAAAATTCAGCAGTGGTTAAGTTACTGAGGCCACTGCATATTGTACCGATCAAATAGGACTGCATTATCTCCACAATCTCTAGTCGACTCTACACATTAATTTGTTGTCTCTTATCTCTAAGTGAGATTGTAGGTAATTTGACGTATGGGACATCTTCTTCTTAGCACTTCAGCAGAGTGAAGATCTTGGCCACGGCCAGAGGACTGGGCTCCTATGTTAATTCTGATAATATGCTCCCTAGTGCTGCTCTTACTATTACAGAATGCTCTTAGTATACCACCGCTGAATGGTTCCTATATTTTGCCAAAGATATTCTATATAAAATAAAGATAAAAGATATTATCTCTTTTTTACCCCCAAATATCCTTAATTAAATCAGGGCAGTAGTTGAATCTCGAGTTTGAATAATTCACCAGAGTGTGACAGAGACAGTCTTGTGATTCTGAAACCTAGACTTGAGGTCTGGGTTTCACACTTGGTTGAATCATAGAGAACCCATGCCACAGAGTAAGCACTTTGGGTCAGACCCCAAAAAAGCCCTGAGATGCCCTGTGGTGGCAGCTGTGTAAGTGCTTTAGAAGGAAATCGGTAGAGGGGGTGTAATCTGTAAACCAGCTGAGAGGGGCGAGGTGAGGAGATGGATGCCACGGGCAAGGGAAGGCTACTGATCATCATGGGACTTGGCAACATGGATGCAGAACTGTTTGAAAAATATAGTAGTAGTGCCTCTGTCTCATGCTTACTTAAACATGAGTTTTTCCGTTTCTGCATTTTGCCCAAAATCTGCCCCAAACTGAGTAATTCCAGATTTTGGCAGACGGTTGGCAGAGAAAAGAATGACCAGTTAGAAATGCCATTTTGACCATTTAAAATCTCTCTGATCTCTTTAGAATAAAATGATTATATAATCTTTAGACATATTGATTAAAAAGAAAAAAAGAATAACTCCGTAATATCTTTCAGTTTCCTAAAGCGTTTATTGAGGGCTTTGAACATATACAGACTTTCTGGTGATATTTACATCTGTTTCATGGCCTGAATCTCTGAAATTCATAGTTGACAAATGCATTAAACAATATGACAATAAAACTTTGACATGAAAAGAAATGCAAGGTTTCATAAATTATTTGCTAGGTAAATAAGTTCAGGCCACGTACCTCTTCAAGGAAAATGTTTAAGTCAGTCTCGTATGCCTTATACAGTAAGCAATATGTACGGAGTCAGCTCTGCAGAGAATACAGATAGTGAGTGTCCAATTTGAACACGTTAATCCAACCTAAGTCTGTTTTTTTTTTTCTTCCACCAAAGCTTCAATATGCATCTGATCTCAGGATATTGGATTTTTCTTTGAGGAAAGAAATAAATGACTTATCTGGGGAATAAACCCAGTCTTCTCCTACTGTATTGCTCACCATATATATTGTGCTAAAATAAGGTTCACTGATTCTAATGTAAATCTCTAAAGCTGAACCATGATAATATGGGTTTCTGCATTTTATGTGGTAGGTAAGTAGGTTGCATCTTTGAAAAAAAGTAGCGAGAGAGATTAGTGATTGTACCTAAGGAGAAAGGGAACAGGCTCAAATACCTTTAGGGTCTGAAACTCCTTGACAGACTAGGAAAAACTGTTCAAACACATTTGTTTTGGTTTAAAATTGAGATGCATCTTGCAATATGACTGCTTCCCTCCTCTCCCTTTGTGCACACACTTTCTGTGACATCAAGGTTTTGTCTATATGGGCAATTCCTACCTGTACAAACCAGCTTGCATCACTATTAAAAGACCTACATCTTTAAGACCTCATCCTTTATAAGGATGTCATTGTCAATGTTTCTGGGGAATTTTCATTTCTGCAGAAACAGGAATTAATATCTCTTCCAAAGAAGTTACACTGTAGAACATTACTGTCTGACATGATGCTTTCCCACATGGCTTTGCTGCTAACTCCAAATGTCCAATCTGTTTATTGAAATACCTTTTCCCAGTCTGAAGTCAAGCTAACTGAATTCAGTTAGACAGACAGGTTCAGCTTCTTTGCATGTCCAGAGTACCTATCAAAGACACCTCACAGGTTCCTCCACTATGCAGCACACTTCAGTGTCCCAAGTAGGCTGTGGATCACGTCTGTTCCTGGGATACTTTGACTTGTCAACGGCACTGACCATAACAATGACTGGGAGAGCGACAGCACAGGGTGAAGGTTCAAGGATGACTTATAAGAACAGAAAGGAGAAAGGTGGAGCCCTCATATTGGTGTGACTATTTTGTGTTGTTATAGAAATTCTGGCAGAATTTCAGGCTGGGAATACCATCATAGACTTGATGTCAATGCAATTCCAATGCACAGGAGGATTCCAGTAAATGAACAAAAAGTAATTTTTTTTTCAGGAAGACGTGCTTGACAAACAAGGAGCTGTTAGATGTTTTTAACGATCTGGCTGAGGCTCTGTAGATTGATCCAGTCACCCAGGCTGCCATTCCCACTGTCACCAATCTTTTGGTTCCTGGAAATGCTCAGGGTGCCAAGAGCATGGTAGAAAAGACTGGTAAGTATCATATCATTTACAGTGGTACTGGGCTCTGTAATACAGACTGAACATTTATTGCCAGTGATGGATACAGACATATTGTGTGGTAGTGAGATAGTATAATTTATGAATACCACTATTTCTCTTTCCAAATCATAGCTTCCCTGGGGATCCTGAGAACGAGCGATTACAACTAGTGAGTGTGCCCACTGTAGAAGGGGTTGCCCCCACAGCCTCTAATTACTCAACACTGATATCTTCCCCCATCTTTCTTATCAAGCCATGTCCCAGCTTCTGGATCAGAACAGCTCTAGACAACTGTATACTTCCTATCTCTTCTCAGCTGGCCTCATTTCCTTCTCTATGCCAGCTGGGCCAGATTTAAGGAAGCATACTACATCATGTGGCTGTTGAGAGTCATCATTCTGTAGCTGCATTATAAAGTACCTATCATGTTTTGATCATCCAGGAAATTAATCCAATTAATCAGTGCATAATTATTATCAGCACAAATCTTTAGAAGAGGTTTTTAAGAAATAAAAATCTTATCAGGGCACTTTTTTCAATAAATCCTTAGCAAGATTTTTTTATTGTTACAAATCTAAAAAAAACACATCGTAAGTAGGCTTCAACTTTTTTTAAAGCTAGTAAAAAAGTACACTACAGCAACTGCCAAGAAAGATAGGGAACACATCATGTAGCATTAGTAAGTCAGAAGAGCCTCAGTGCCACAAAATACTTTGAAAATGTCTGCAGCTATATCAAGTGACATCTGAAACACGGAAAGAAGGGTTCAACACTTGCACAGTGAACCTCCTTTCTCCTTTACCCTTTAACTAGTGAAAAGGCCCTTCCTGACATGCAGATCCATAGGAATTATAACTTGGTTAAATAACAAGAAGTTACCCAGGAACTTGTAGATAACAGGGAGGGACAGGAACATCTAGGGAACAGGAAAAAAGGGGTTATGTTGGTGTAAGCCTATCTATCTGGTCTATCAGGGAGACTAGGGAAACGGATAGGGAGACAAATAGGCGGTTGATAGTGTTAATGGGTGGAAGACATTATTTTCAGAAAACAATCTGTGTCAGACCAGGCATCCCTCTTCTATCTCTTTCCCCTTAGGCACACTGTTGCATATCCTGACTTTAGGGAACTTGTCATATTGAGAAGAACAATTTTTGGTTTGTTCTGCTATCACACTTCCCTGGCCTGGCAGGGAAAACAAGTGGTAGATGGCAGCTCCATTTCTTTGATCTCTCTATCTCTATCTCTATCTCAGATAGTGGGATTGAGGCCAATCACATCAGTCCCTTAAATTCCTGACCATCCTCCAAGAGCAAAGCCTAATATACTGTCTAGGAACACTTTTTTACCTTTTCTCAAGTGAGACCAAACTTCCAAATTTTGTGAATTGAAATCTCACTTGTTCTTTAATTTAAAATCTTGTACATAGTCTTGCTTGCTCTGCTTTCATATTTAGTAGTCTACAGATTTAAAACAAAATTTTGGAATATTTTTATTTTTATTTTTGTTAGAAGTTCCTGCCTAGCTAACATCCTGATGTAGAGAATTCATAATGAAATCACTATATTTTAAAGTGAAACCAACAAATTTGAAGAAGCAAGGGCTGTGGCATACTAAGAGAGGAATTATGCCATTGTCAAAGTTCATTGTACAGATACAGAGTGATTGTACATCTGTGTACATCCCAGTGTAGATGCAGTACTGAATATCACACTACTTAAAGACTTTAAGTAATAGAAAGGAGGGCAGGATACCTACCCACAGTGCTGAATGTACACATCGGACAACAATCATTTTGTGATAGCAGGGGTTCATAAGGATGTTATCTTTACTTAAATGCAGGTGGCTGTTTATAGGAACCATTGAATGACTTCTTTGAAATGCAGATTTTCTTGAGGAGATAAACTCCACATACAGGTAGTTCAAAAATGGTTCTACAGCCCGATATACTGCTCACCAGTGAGGTCCATGTATTTACAGACTGACTTCCATTAGGGTTGTCATGATTTCTCCAAAGGAATCCTGTTATTAATTTCTATCTTGTTCATCTGATTCCCCCGAGCCTTTACCAAAGACTAATAGACATTGGCTAAAGAGTTTACAATTCTCAGTAAAAATTACAGGACTTATACTTACAGAACAAAAATATTGAGGTCCTTGTTTGGGCCTGATTTGGCAGCAGGGAGGATCCAGGCGGTGCATCCTGTGCTAGTAAAATCTGAGGGCAGGGCTGATTTTTCTGCCAGGGGAGAAGAGGACAAAAGGACAGACCACGACGTGTTGGAAGGTGAATAGATGTGTGCATACAGGGTACTCCACGTTAGAAATATTGTACAGAATATTGCCTAGAAGTTCCTAGGCAATTCTCAGAAAATCTTTGGACATAGCTGTTATGATGAGCTTTTTTGCCTAATCTTAAAGTATCTGAGTAAAACTAAGGGATTTATAACATTAAGCATTGCTATCTGAACACAACTATCCCTTGCTCTGAATCAACTAAAGAGATTCTGATTTTATAAAGGTTTCCATCATCCTACAGGCACTCTCTTCTTTTCTTGTTCTCTCTCTCTTTATGCTCTTAACATGCTCATTCCTCTCTAGACCAAAACACCACCGTTTCTGTGATAGGCCCTTTTGTGACATTTAACAGGATGCTGCTGCTGTCTCTGCACTGCACACCTCTTCGAATTTGCCCCTCAGTCTTTCCTCAGGCTTCACTGATAGCCCAGAATTAGCAGAAGCCAAGGAAGGAACCTCCCAAGAGTGTATTTTTCAGTTGTAAAATTTCATTATTTGCATTTTCTTAGCTGAAAGCATATTTCAGATGCTAGTACTTATATTACTGGACTGGTGAGAACTGCATTCAGTTGAAAAGCTTCAGGAATGTAGTCATGGCAGTCATGGTAGCATAATAGTGGAAATAAGTGATGTCCATACATACTGTTTCCTTTACATTGAATTTTCTTAGTGTACTTTGGTAATGATGGTCAAGCTTTCTCTGACAGTTTTCTGTAACTGATTCTCCCATTAACTCAGGGATTTAACTCTTCCCTTTCTTTGATTCAAACTATTCCAGCCCCAAGTTGCCCATATTGCATCCCATATCTCTAGTTTCTTTTGAACATGAGACAGAGGGAATAGCCTGGGATATTGTGTGTTTAGTTCCTGTAACTGCAACTCATAACAGTCTAGTTCAGAAGTGTCCATACGTTATTAACTCCTCATACCTTAGTCAATCCAGTGCTTCTCAATATCCCGTAACAAAATTAAGGCTCTTATAAAGCCCAAAATTCACAACTACAATTTGCTACAGAGAGAGAGTGAGACAACCCTGGAACATTACTAGTACCTGGGTGTCTGCAATAGCCTGGATTCTGTTATACAACCAGTGTGTGATCCTACATAGCAGATCAATGCAATACCTCAACATTCAGCATCCAACAGACCCACGGCAACCACCAGGAACACTTAAATTTGGGATTAATGGTATAGTGTGAATACAGTGCAACTCCCCTTCATGTACCATGACATCATCTAATCCAAGAATTCACATAATGACTTTTATTTTTTTACCCTCAGTTTTTCTTTCATCTACTTACAAAATCCTTTCCATAAGTATAATCAATTTCAATCTGACACAATATAATTATTTTCTGGAAGACTGCTGTAAAACTTTATGCATTTCGAGATTTAGAAATTTACCTAATTTTTGTCTAAGTTTATTCATGATTAATTTTTATCTTTTGATCTCATACTGATATTTTACCTTAAATAATTCCCACCACGAAATAGTTTTGCAGGAGCTCATGATCTCCTACCATGCTTGCTGTTCCTATCCAGCTGTCTCTTTTGGTGATGACCTGGCACATTTAAAAGGAAGCCATGGCAGGTGAGTGCTTTATGAATGCGACCGGTGAGTTTGCTGATAGACCTGAGGTTTCACAAGGACAAGTGGTTCCCTGGGAAGAGGCACATGAGGGTGCTCCAGGCTGGCTGGAGGCTCTTCTGACTGTTTCTTGGGGAACCGAGCTATGAGCACCAGCAGAGAGAGACAGCTTCAGGCAGCAATGGGACACATTTACCTTGGTCCTCATTCCACCTTCCGTCGTATTGACATGAGTAAAGGGGAGATGGGGGGAGGAGACTCTGGCATAGACAGCTATTTCTACTGGGGTGCAGCAAGCATCATTGCGGCGATGCAGCATTGCAGCTGCCATGGGGAGAGATTGCGGGATATTTAGAGTGGAATATCCAGACTGTGTGTTTTGCATTTTAAAATAAATGTATTTTTTCAGATTTGCTTTGTTTTGGGGTTAGTTTTTGCTTGTGATTGGGGCTAGATGGAGCTGTGGGGGTGAGGAGGAGATTAAGTTTATTTGTGCTGTAGAAAAATCCAGGGGCTTGCCTGACCTTTGCCATGAGATTAGATTTTCTTCAGGAGTGCTGTAACAGGGGTCTGAGAAAAAGACACTAACAGCCATAACCTGTCCTCTAGGTAGGCTTTCATTTCACTCTACATGTCCTGCCTGTGGCAGTCTTTGTACCATTTTTGCTTTGTGGAGATTCCCTGGAAGCAGGTTATTATCAGATGCCCTCCTTCAGTGTCTTTCTGATGCTAGAATAACTGAAAGACTTTCAGTGTAATTCAAAATCAAGTGGCAATCACAGCTTACACCCGCCTTTATATGGGTGACCGGGTTCCTCTGAGTTCCTGTCCCGGGTGGAGAAACAGAAAGCCTGAGAATCAGGTCTCCCACTTCTTATAAGTAGCTTTAGTCTTTTAAATAACACATACATCATGTGCTTTATTTGGTACAATGGGTTTTTTTCAAAAACTGTGGCAGAAAAGGTATCATTTTGAATACAGTTTTGGAAGAAGAGTGCGTCCCTCTCTGAGCTACTGCAAGCCCATCCCTTTTCGTTTGCAAAGCCACATACCCGGAGCGCAAATGTGAGTCTCGCATGAGGTGAAGAAGTTATGGCATGGAGTTGTGAGAATATGGCCTTTATCTGCATCCTGGGAATGGTTTTGTTCTGCACTCTCTGCTACGTGACAAGGAAGGACTAAAAAGCCTGGACACCCAGACAAAAAGAGGGCCATTTAGCCTTTTCACTGAAGTCTAGGAACCTTGCTGAGGGATTATTTTACGCAGGCCTGTGTTTTGGCTAAGGGGGTCTGGTTTTTACTCAAAGCCAGGCAGCAGATGTCAGGCCTCAGAACTGCTGACAAAATGATGACCTTGCTGGGTCAAGGCCTATACAACCTGCTTCGCCTCAAGCTGTGTCAAACACAAGTGGTAGAAAGACTTTCCCCAGGCAGGCCTGTCTGGGCGACCAGCTATTCCCAGTTTTCCCTGTAGATTGAATTCCTTGTGAAATCCTACAGCTCTGAGAAAAAAACCTCCTGACAGTTAACTTGGCTTTTTCTTTTTATTTAAGTAATGAATAAGGCAGTGAAGGTTTTTTAGGGGGTAGAGGTCTAATGCATTATTATGCTATTTTGTAGTAACAATTTATATTGTCAGGAAAGTTTGTTTGGGGTTTCCATGTGTGACTAAAATATGTTAGTACAGATAGTGTCAAATATAGAGATGATATGCTTGAAGAAACAAATGTGAAAAAAAGGGCAGTGTATGAAATGCAATCTATGGCAAATTCACATTGTGTATTGGGTGTAAATACCTTCAGTGTGATGATCTTTAGAGGGGAAAGAACATCTACTGTGATTAAGAACAGCAAATTATATTTGCTATAGTTATTGTCTTATAGGGAAATATTCACAGTCAAGGGTTTAAAAATGTAATAAAAAGTGGATCAATATGTGTTTGAGGATTTCATCAATTGCATATTAACAGTACTAGTCCTTCTGACCTCTTTTCTGTGAGCTATTCCCTTGATCAGAGCAAAAACGATCTAATAAATTACGGGTTTATTCATCCATGTGCTGAATTCTGCTTCATATTTCTTTTTTCTTGCACACAAAATTGAAAAACAATATGTGATTCCTGAATGTAGTTCTGATTCATATAATGACAGGTGAACACTGCATTGCTTATAAGCAAAGATTTCAACCAAACTTCTGCAGAACAAAAATCAGAGAATTTTGGGTTATATCATCAGATATTTAACACTTCAGTTTATAGCAGCACAGCTTGGCAAAGCAATGATAGTTAGCAATTTTCACATTGAATTTACCGTTTTCGCACGGGCTGTATTTCTGCAAGTGGATCACAAAGTTTTGGAAAAGTTTTGTGTTTTGTTTTTCCATTTGTGCATTTGTTGCGTTAGAGGTCATTACAAGTGTTACTCCCTGGACATTGTAAATCTAATCTGCCTTCTGTATTTGTGGTGACACGCATGTGTCCCTTGCTCTTGGTTCTGTATCCCAAGTGGATCATCAGGATGATGTTCCTGAAAATAAAATGTTTTTCAGTACGGGAAAGCACCAGCCTGACTTTTTAGGACTCCACCAAATTGAGGAAGAACAAATATGAAAGATATTTCTGTTTTCATTTTTATTCCCTCCTGAAGAAAGCGGGTACAACTCACTTTATGGGAATGAAATTATACTTGCTAGCAAGTCATCTACAGAGATCTGAGTTCTTTTATAGGCAGAAAAAGAGGCAGACAGAGACTGATCATAGCATTGGTTTTTTTTAAATAATTAATATTTTGTGAAGAGATTAATTAACTTCATGTAAAACTATTCCATGTATAACTATAATAGCAGTGATTCAGTGGTGAATAAGGCCTTATATTTATGTTCATATTCAGGCAAACATTAATGAACTTTTACTTAGAAGTATTCTGAGTTACACAGGGGCAAGAAAAGCTACCTGTTAATAAAGTTATTAAGAGTTTTTCCATTGACTTGCATAGAGCCAAGACTTCATGCCATTTATGTTGTTACACACATCTTCTTTTCAGTATAGAGTAAAACCTTTCTGGGATAGGGATACTGAATGTTATATAATGCTCAAGGAATTGGCCCATGTGAAGCTCATGAGGTTCAACAAG
>NW_010556875.1:0-23875 GCF_000687285.1 Phaethon lepturus
GCAGCGGGGCGCGGGGAAGGCAGCCGCCATCCCACACCCGCCGTGCGCCCTCCAGCCTTGTTCGTGCTCGTCTGGAAGATGACAACATATTGCATGTTTAGCTGATGCTGCATTAGCCTGAGATAAACATGGTTGTTTCTGTTTTGCTGTTAGCACACCCCAGCGGAGCTTTGAACAGTTAGATACAGAAATAAGTAAAGGAGTAAGACAGGCAATTTATCCATCAGATTCACACCTTCTAAGCGTTAGCGATCAACTCCCTAATTGCCTTTATATACAGTGTCAAAAAAACCCACCTCACACATTGCCACAGAAAACCTAGGAGATTTTAAAACTTTATATAAAATGTATTCATACTGCACCTGTAGACATACAAGTACTGACATGACTTTTTTTCTGGACTTCAAAGGAAAGAGTCAGTGACTAAGAACAGAAACTATAAGTTTTTGCAGCCTTATAATCCCAGTAGAAAACAGTGCTTTGGTCAGCTGTTTTGTGAAGAGCTAAATATTTTCATTTTTGCTTCTTCCACTTATGAGTTCTGTATTTTCCCTTGCTGTACTTCTAACGCATGAATTACACATAGGCTCCATATTAAAAAAAAGATCATTCTAATGAGGCACAAATCGTTAGGCCTAATGTAATTTTTGTTCAGCCTGCATTATTTGGGTCCCAAAGAAGAGAGATGGATGCAAAAAGCTCAACTTGGAAGCCCAGGTCTATATTCTTCCAGTCTTTAACCTCTAAGTCAGGGTGTTCAGGATTACAGAAGATTCCTACAAACAAAGGGACCAAATCCTTCAGCCCTCAATGAGCAGGAAAGCTTTCCCAGGGAAGGTGGAAATCACCGTGGAAGGTCAACAGGCAACAGTCTGGCCAGTGGTTCAGCTTTCTCCACTACAGAGAACAGCACTGGGATTTCCAGCTGGGTGAAATTCAGCTGCCCATGGACAGTGGCAGGGTTACCACTGGTTTCTAAATATCAGTAAAATAAGCACGTTTGATTAATTCAATTTTGCAGCTCTTTGAGCGATGCTAGAGGCACTGCAGCTGCTTCTCTCAAGACATCAGATTGAAAAAACACCATAAAAACCTCACATGCTCCCACCCACAAATACGGATTTGGATCTATTTCCAGAGGCCTCATTCTAGCTGCTGCATTCATTAACAGTAACGATTCTTTTTAAAAGTCACAAAAGCCTATGCTCTGCACATGGTTAGAGTTCTGCTAGAACAAGACTAGTAAGGAGATCTGCAAGGAAACTTCCCTACCCAGGGACAAATGTTCCTGTGCAAGCGCAGCTCTGTATCACTTCAGGATGGAGAGATTTCTGCATGAATACAAAAAAATAAAGGATATTGGATTTGATAGCAAATTCCAAATTATAGCAAGCCTACTTACTCCTTTACTGATTTTAGAAGATGCTTATGACTTCCTTCTCCAAAGATGAAGTGTAAGAATATCACTCTATAGATTGTGTTAGGTCATTTAATAAGCTGAAATGTTAAACCCAAAGAAATCTTTTACAGAAGTTATTGCAGCTTTTCAAATATACAAAAGCCACTTAAAAGGGGCAAGCCCATCCATAGCTATACTTTATGATCTCCAGATGTGATCTCCAATATCCTACAAAATGGTCTTATGATTCTTCATTGTAGAATAGATATTTAACAGTGACTTTAGTTATTTAGTTAATTAGTTATTGTGATTTTTTCCTTACAGCAGTTTCATCTGTGATGCAAGTTTCAGCAAAGAGCTAATGAGCTTTTTCATATTGGAAATGAAAAAGGAGGATCAGAAGACTCTCAGCTTCTCTTTTCTTTCCTCCTTCTACAGAAAGAAAAACATTTTAAACTGGCACAAAGGCTCTGAAGAACCCTACACCATACAGAGGACCAGAGGCCCTTCCCACCCCAGCTGTGAAGTCCCCTGACTGGCGTTATGTTACGGGCATCGTGGCAACAGCACCAGAAACGCTGAAGCTGCTCTGTCCGGATGGTGGGTAACTACAGAAGGAAGCAGGCCACCAGCAGCATCTCCTCCTCTCACACGGAGGGCAACAGCAACCAAGACATCCTCAGCAAGTAGAAGTGAGTGGTATTGATTCCTTCAGAAACCCTGGGCACTTCCCCTCCATCCCCTCCAGAGGGATGGGTGGCAGCAGAATTTGTTCAAAATGTAACTTTTTTACGAATTATAAAATCAAAAGGATTTCACAAGTCAAGCAAAGCAAGAGAAAATACATTGCAGACATGTTCCTAGTGTTTTATACCACAGAGGTGAAGCAAGAGGATGACAAAGTTTGAGAAGAACTGTAACTGTCATATTAATCAGCAAGACATCATGAGCTGAACAAGATCTGGCAACGCTATCAAAAAAATGCACCATTAAGTTACTGAACAAGCGCTCTGTACTTGGCTTTAGGCAGGACCCTGAGAAAACAGGTAATCTTCTAGCCTTTGCAAGAAAATGTCAAGGGTTGTACCTCCCTCACAGCCAAGACACCGTGCCTCTTCGTTATCCTTTCAGCTGACCGTGGAGCAGTCACGCTGAGATATCAGCGGGCAAAAGCCTTTTGATCCATCCCCGCTTCCACCAAATGACAAAGTAAGAAACTCCAGCCTCTTGCAGAAGTTTGCAAAAAGCAATACACTTAAATTGTTCTTCTAACCATTCTGAGGGGATGCTGAAACTTTTACAATTTCTGGTAACGACTTCATGAGACACCAGATTATGTAATTCTGGAAAAGAAAAAAAAAGTAACCTTTTAAAAACAAAAAACTAAGGAAAAGAAATCGTGGTATTTCAATTTGAGCTTAAGATTCCTAATATATTTAATTAGCCTGTCTGAAGACTACCCATACATGATTTTGTGATTTGAGAATGTACCATCACAGACAAATAACCTCTGGCTGGCCTCCTGAATTAATTTAAATTAAATACTTCATTTTCATAGAACTTAGTCAAGATCATTTACCACCAGCCATTTAGAGAAACTGTTTAGGTTAATAGAGATAAGGCAAACAGTATTTACCAGCCCTTAAGTGAATTTTCTCAGCCCTCTATAAACTGTTATGCTTATCTGATACATTAAGACAGGACTGACTGCCGATACAGGCAGCACTGCAGCCAACTTGCGTGCTGCGCATTATAAGGAACTGGATCTTCAGCCATACTGCAAACCAGCATTAGCTAATAACAACGACAAGACTCAGCCGTAAGCTTGTTGCCCTTCCCTGAAGGGGCTTTCTTGCACGAAGCAGGGCTGAGCCACCAGGACCGTGCTAAGCCATCCTACCTACCCGCTGCCCTGCACGCTCAGCAGCCAGACCGCTGCTCCTTGCACAGATACCCACCCACCTGATAGCTTTCCCCGGCTCTTACATTAGCTGAATTAAAGGCAAAACATAGTCTCCATACAACTCCAGCAAATACTTTACCTTTATTAGACAAAACTGAAGAGAGTGGTCCGTTCCCACTCGCGGCCAGTCCAGTACCTGGAGGCTTAGGAATACGGCTCTGGTATGAAATACTGAAAACCTTCTATATGACTAGGAGCGACTCAGACAAGTATCTACAAATATCCCCGCCAGCTTGCTTTCAGCTGATTATGAGTTTAGATGGAAAGTCAGTTTATGTATAAAAAAACCCCATAATTTAAAAGCGATCTATATATAGGGAATCCAACCCTATAACCACACAACCTGCCTTTTTTACTTTTGTATACAAATGTCCCCAGAAGGATGGTACACCTGAGCTGGAACACTGTTACGAGAAAATAATTTGCTCCTCTTTTGTAACTACCAAAATGAAAGCAGTCTCCCACACAATATTTGATCTAACTTGCTGTACATGCTAGAATCAGGTATTTTTCCGAAAGCCTTCTGGCACCAGATCTCAAAGAACGCCAACCTGTCAACACACTTTGTTTTCATTGTCTTTTGGATCATGTCACAAATCAACGCAGTTCAGTTAAAAAGAAAAGGGGGGGTGGGGAGAGGTAAGGGACAAAAGTGGAAGGAAAAAATAAAACAGGACAGGGCTTCTTCCCCAGACAATGACACTCCACCTGCAAGCCAGCATCTCTAACCCACAGAAGGAGCTGTTCTACAAATCGGATACATCTTCATGGTCCTTCTTCTCATTCAATGCACAAGTCACAAGCCATTATGAATACCAACGTCAATTTTTGCTTGAATTGAAAACCTGCTTTTTTAGTTTTAGCCATGCGCTTAAGGTAAAGACACCAAAAATTATTTCTTAGTTGCCCTCCTTAATGCTGTAAATTTATTACGCTTTCAGTTTGTAACAACACTTTCTGCCTCTGAGAGGCGAAGAGCAATATATTCTCTACACACAGTTGTTCTATGAATTTCTTATAGATGTTCTTGGGGGAGAAAAATCACAGGAGATTCGCGTTTTATAGAATAATCACTTCGCCTTAGGAAAGTATGTATTAGAGAAAATAAGACCTTTTCTTTCCAAAATTTTAAGAGGCTTTTCAGAGGGTATTTGTCTTAATTAGTCATCGCTACATAAAAACAAAGTACTGCAAACTATACTGGGATCCAACCAGTTTTTAAGGCTCATAATAACCTGCATTTGGCTGAGTGCCCAAGAACATCCTCAACATCCGAGGATATATGAGAGCGATGCACATACTGTTTTAAGATACAACAAAGCCTCTGGAAAGTTAAGTGACTGCACACCTGAGCTGTTGTCCAAATGAGACATTTTGGCCTCTCACAGTCACTTCACAGTGCCAGAGACTCTGGATTTTTATGAAGTTAGATTGGAGAGAGGCATCAAAACCTAAAGGTGCCATGAAAGCAACAGACGCTTAATATACAGTGTAAGCCTTTAAATATTGCACTGTGAGCAGCTTGACTACTTCCCATCCATAACAATTCAAGTGACGTTATTAAAAGGTAGCAAATATTCCAGTTAAAAAAAAAAAGCGAGGGAAAGGAGAAGCTGTGATCACTGCAGAGAAAACAGAGAGGAGATATGCCACTGAAAACACAAGGACAACTGTCTGTATTTGAAGTCCAGACTTCACAGTAACTGTTCATATTCTCATTTAAAGATTAATCCTTGCTTTTGTTCTGGAATCCTAGTTGTGGAGAGAAGGATCATGTACCTGGCAGGGTCAGGGGGAATATACATGCTCTAACTTCAGCAAAAGGCAAAGCAGTACAAGGAGAACACAGCTGTGCATGCCAGACCAAACACCTTCATCACACAGGTAGCACCAGGTAGCATTATTCTGAGAGCAATATGGGTAAGTCAGATGGGGTCACTGGACTGCAAATCAGGAGACTAAAATGCGATTCCTGACACTGCTGCTGGCTTCCTGCAAGACCATGGGAAAGTCACGGAGCAGCTGTGGACTCAGAGGGATGAGTTAAGTTTTCCTCTGTCTCCCAACAAATGGAAACAAAAACCACAGCCTGCATGTTAACAAGAGTACCAGCACAGCAAAATGCCATTTTTGTTGTCATTTATTTTGGTGTGCAATGTCATGCAACAAAGTCCAGTAACTCATAGCGGCTTTTCAGGGAGAAAATTTGCTGTGGATCTCAGCACGTGTTAGCTGCCACTGGGGACACCTGATCCACCTCTCCTTTTGGTAACTCGTGTCGAGAACAGGAGGAGGATGCTAACACACAAAAGTAACCAGGAAAAAAAAAAAAAAAAGGTAACATTTCCCCCTTCTTGGCCTAGGCTCAAGTGAAAGCCACCAGGAAAGAAATTAAGTTGGCAGAGAACAAAATATTGTATTGCCCTTGCTTTCTACTCTTCCCCCTTTCTGCAGATTATACCTCCCTGCAGCACTTCTGCTAATGTCATGGTGTCCCCTCCAGTGAAACCCTCCAGCACCTGAAAACCTGACTAACAGTCCACACACAGATGTGAAGGAAAATGTTCATAACAGTCATTTAAATTTATCATCTAGGTTTTTTTAAACACAAGTCAAAATAGCCAAAGGCTACAGAGGCAAGGTGATCCTTAATTACGCATCCCACGAATCAACGACCATTAACTACATGGGGATCAAACACGCGAGAGACCAGTAATGAAACGGTCTGAGTGAACTTATGCCCAAGATATCTTTGTAACACCTAGGTGGGTTTTTTATATTTTGTTTTAAAGTTTTGAAAAACCCAAACAATTTCTCGTAGATTTATTGTAAGAAAAATATAAGTCCATATTGGATTATATTTTGCACAAGGAAATTAAGTGATTCACAACAAATCTTCCTGGCTGCTTTACAGGGCATAGGAGTGAACAAAACCAAAAGGGAAGCACAAGGAATACGACTGACCTCACTGCGCTTTCCTCCTGGGAGAACTAGTGGGCTTGCTTCCACTATTCTTTAAGAAAACCTTGAGGTAGTTTATATACATCAACATACAAGAGACAACTTTTGGGGGAGGGGACTAGACTCCTGAAAAAAAAAAAAGGCCTGCAAAATGGAAAATTCTCAGAAGTGAAAAGAAACTGTTAAAACCTGTCAGGGAAGACAGACTGCACAGCCCAGCAGTGCAGGCCAGGTGAGTCAGCCAGGCACAAACAGAGAAGCCCTCAGCTCCGAAGGAAGACAAAAGCTACGTGGCCACATATGTGGGCATGATTTGTTTCTATCAATATTTGTTTTCTCCTCACTTCTGGTTCTTACATCACCCTCCTCGCTGGAGAACCTGAACCAAATCAAACAACAACAATCAGCATCTGTAACCTGAGGTCTGAACTCTTCGCCTTTCCACAGAGAGAGGCGAGCAAGAAGAGAGCTTCACTTCGGTCGAGCTGCAATCAAAGATTCTACGAGAGGCCCAGCAAAGCGATATCGAAGAGGGAAGTGTCGTTGCCTATCGCCGAGTGGGCATGTTCTTACATGCTGCCTCCTCCTGGGAGGGTAACAGCTGGCTGGCAATCCAGTGACGGGACAGCATCGGCTATTAGTGCCACCCAATCCTCTCCAGTTTCGTGCCCTGGACTCAATCCAAGATATGCCCAGCTTAAAATATGAGATTCAATTCAATGAGTCTCTATTTAGGGTTTAAAAGGTTTTCTGTGTACTTTGCTCATCGGGCAGGAAATCTTACGGCTGTAATAGTTTTGAGCTACCTTATTATTTCCTGCTGGACTGACCATCAGGGTCGGAAACAAGAAGTAGGAGTTGCTTCTAGAAAGCATTGACTTTTTCAACCAAGGATGGCACCAACTGTTCACAGCTCTTCCACACAATAGAAAAGAAACACATCGGACTGCCGAGTCTTTGTACTGAAGCTCCTCAACATCTCATACCTAATGAAAGTAACACGGGTGGGCAGTTACTCATGGGTTGGTCCCGGCCATTGGAGGTGGCCTTCCACACACAGAGGTCTTTCCAGCAAATCCTCTTCAGGATTTATACCCCTGCTGCGTAATTCCATTCACTGGATCCATGAAAAGCTTCGAGTCTCTTGACAGACAACCCCCTGATACAGAACTTGGCAGCTTCAGTAGAAGCTTGAGGGTTTGTTTTTGCCCTGTGAAAAGCTTCAAACTTCGCACAACAGCTCCTTCCTCCTGCTTATTTCACTAGGATATTTTATAAGTGGCTACATGGCAAACCTCAGACGGGAGATAAGTAAGTGTGGGGTTTTTTCATTTTTGCCAAACACCTTAGGTTAAAAAGCAAAAGACAAGAATAGGAGACAAACCCGGACGTAAGCTTGAAAGGCAAAAATATACAAGGCAGCTACAGTGTGTGTGTTTATACAAGAAGTTTTACAGTAATCACAGTATTGTAAACATTTCAAGTACCCTGATTACAGAAGTTGAGGACATGCATTCCAGTCATCACAATTTTCTTGGTATAGAAGAAGGGTATGACATTAGACAGGCCATATTAACACAGCTTTTATAGCAGCTAGGTCACCAAAGCAAGAAAACATCCTCTTTTTGGGGACAAGTCCCACTTTGCATATAAAGAAGGAAAAAAAAAAAGTCATGTACAGAGACATACATTTTTTCTAAGGTGTTTGTTTTGGGGTTTGTTTTTTGTTGTGGTTTTCATCTGTTTTTTTTGTTGCTGGGGTTTTTTTTAAAGAATCAAAAGACATGCATTTGGGAACAAATTCATTCATTTCAGTAATATTTAGCAACATGGGACCTAACACTTTTCTGAGGTGAAAAAAAAAGGCAAAAAGTTTTCTAAAGCTTCAAAATCTAGCCAGTACATAGCACAAAACATTAATGTTACTGCCTCTGCAAGACCACACAACTACCCAGTTATTTCCCCATCTAAGCGGGAAGTTAAAGGCTGAAAAAGGTTTCAGGTAGAAAGCTTTTAACACTTACCTTTCCCTTATACACTGGTTCTGGTTCAAATACCACCTCTTCTGCGATGCCAGTGAACCAGAAATGGGTACGCATACAGGGACCTGGGATGCCGTTCTAGCAGAAACAACCTAGTAGCATGCCCGGTATTTACCGCTCAATAGCAAACATCCGAACTTTTTCTGTTTCCAGTTCCGAAGTAAATGTTGGAAGCACCTGCTGATATCAGTAAGTGGTTTGTAGGATATTACAGTCCTGCCATGTACAAACACATCACCTACATGGACCTGTTTCCTTCTGGTGCTTGCTTTCAAGAGAAACGAGCCCCTCACCTGGGACTTCTACAGTGCAGCAGATACACAACCATGAATAACTAACTAACTACACTCTTTGGTCCATTTATCATTATTGGCACTCCTTGCTAGTGAAGGCTAATACCAAATGAGAAGATTTCTCCTTTGATGGCACTCCTTGCTAGTGAAGGCTAATACCAAATGAGAAGATTTCTCCTTTGAATTACTTAACTGTGAAGTTTACACTAAATAACACACCTCCCAAGTAGAGTGTTCCAGGGCAAGCCAGTACAAAATTAATTATCTTCTTTTTTAACTAAAAAAATGCAAAAGTGGGATCTCCTAGGTTTGTAGAAAACAAAGTTATTAATATGGCAGCAAAGATGATGTAAGGCATAAGAATAATCTTCATGCAGATGGTGATGAAGAAAAGGAAAGGCAATTCAAACTTGTGTTTTTCCCTAGCTCTGAGCAGCATCCTTTCTGACTGCTGCTGTGTACTGCATCAGTAATAAACTCAGCCTGTTAGTTTCTCAGCCTCCTACAGCATGGAAAGTTTCAGAGCTAACCCAGCCTGCTCCTCCCAAGGTACCTACTAGACTGAACCTTTCAGAAGACTCACCTTACTTCAGATAAATCTGACAAAGCTTCGCAGATGCTTGTCAAAATACAATTTTGCATTTCCAGAAGATTAAAAAACCCTGTAAGTAAAAAAAAAAAAAAAAAACCAAAAACCACACAACCCTCCCAAAAATGTTGCTTTCAACAAGGACTCCAGCAATGAAATGGTTGCCATGTATTATTCACATGTTTCTAGACCACTGTTCATAAATGCACATTACGCTTTTTAAAAAAAAGGTAGCTTTTCTAAAAGACTGATGCTTGGGAGGGAGGAGGAACACCTTGAAAGGAATGGTTTTTACCAAAATAATCCATGGTACTGGATTAACATAAACGCAGGCAAAGGTAATTCACTCTGTAGTTAAAATATAGTTGTGAAAGGATTTTGTCCCATTCTCTGGCTAGACAGGTCATCTGGTCTCACCAGTTCACTCGGCTGCTCTGCACACTAGAAGAAGTATTATTACTGCCACCAGTTATCTTTGTTCAAAGATAAAACCTGCATTTTTTTAAGCCAAAAAAAAAAAATGTTTCTGCTAAACCTTTAGTGAGGCAGTTAAAATTCTGGCCCTGCATCAAGGCACAGGAAGAATCCAACGCCCTCACAGAGACCTTCATTTTCCAGGAATCATGATAGAAACAGGGTTTAGTTTTGCCAGTTTTGATATATTAAGACTTCAGGCAAAAATTTTAGAAGCACTACAAACCACGGTAATTTGTTAATATATGCTGATAAAATTATTTATTAGAAGGATTTTGCATCATAGGTTCAGATAAAACATGGCACAAACCGAAGCCAGCTTTTAATCTTACCCAGCGTATCAGAGCATCAGGATATAGTAGATACAAGTCCCAGCATCATGTATCTTCCCTCATAAAGACGTATTTTACCAGCTATATAATAACTTTTCCTCCATAGTCACTCTCGAGAAGCTTTTCATTAATATAATCCATTGAAGCAGTTTCCTCTGGCGTCTATGACAGGTGCCCACTGTGCTAAGAAGCCTTCTCTTCGCCTGGCCCGCACCCCAGCGCGTGATGGTGTAACCGTCAAGAAATGCACTGCAGCACAGCTAGAAGAAACGTTCCCGAAATACCCCTTCATGCTTCAGGTAGCTGAACATATGCTGTTAACAGGCACCTGCAGGTTGTTGGGCTTTCCTGTTTACTCTTCATTTCCATCTATTCAAACCACCCCTTCAGCTCCTTTGGTGTGTTTAGTTGCCAGGAACATCCTTCCAGTTCATGGTATCCAAGTTCAACTTATCTTCTCTCTCTCTCTCTTTTTTTTTTTTTTTTTAATATCTTTAAGGCAACTCTTCAACACCCCACTTGCCTTCTTGCAACCAGAATTTCTCCAGCAAAAGGGATTTTTTGACATACACTTTTCTAATAACAATTAATTAGGCCACAGATTTATTAGCTGCGCTAGCAAGTCCTTTTCCCAGTTGTTGTACAGTATGTTGCAGAGACAGTAAATGCATTTAAACTTTCATAGGGTTGTATGTTGCCTCAGGTTTTTATTATACAATAGGACCTATATGAGCACCGAGGCAATTCACACGTCAAATTACAGTATCTGTCTATCATTTTCCTGAAATGAATCTAATCAACTGAGAAACCCTGGAAGCTGTATTTTCACTACCAAAAAAAAAAAAAATTATCTCCATGATCCAGACTAATTATCCATGAAGGTGATCCCACCTCAAGAATTTGCTCAAAAAACTTCTAGTGTGGTAGTTCTATGAACTTTTCTGAAGCAGTCAGCATCCTTTCGTCACACTCAAACTCTTCCACAGCTGCTTTTCATTACCTGTCACTCACATCAAGAGTGAGTGACAGGGAAAACCTTATCACAGGTTTGATTTTACTTTCACACATGCCATATTCAGGTGCTTCCTAGCCAGCTTTACAGGGCAGTGTGCATCTTCAGAGGGAAATAAAAAAGCATGAGAAAGCGGCGAAGAAAACAATATGCCAGAGAATATTAGAGCTGAAAGACAAAAAGCCATTTATCATTACTACTAATTTCAAAGCTTTTTAATTGATTGACATCACCCTCAGTTTTATTTGTCATGCCACTATGGAAAAATCAGACGAACCAAGGACTAGTAAAAGATAACCACTCCTTCCAGTAATTAGAAAAATGGACCTTTCTGATGGTCATGTCAGAAGCATTGGTAGTAACTATGAAAGATTAATATAAAAGCTTTTTTGCCATTTTTCTTACAGTTGCCCAAAGCAAAGTACAGTGGACACGCTGTCTGCCCCTGCTTTCAAGGTACACCAAACTCTGGAGCTACACATGCCCAGGAGATTCTGAAACTTGTCAAGAGTGATCTATGCAAATGTTTTGCCAGCAACACTACCATCTACATATAGATGCATCAATTAAAAAAAAAAGTATATAATTTCCCAGTGCAATATATCTTGCTGCTGTTTCAAAATTAAGTATTTTTATGGTGAGCCCTCATAATCACACAAAGCATTCTTCCTGTAGAACACCTCATGAGCAGATACAACCTTTCATTTTTAAAGGGAGATTTCTGTATGTCGCGTTTAGTCAAAAGGCCTGTGAACCGGTACGCAGTGCTTTAATTATCCATTTAAAAGAGTCCAGTAGAAGATGATCACAGAACGATTGAGATTGGAAGAGACATCTGCAGGTCATCAGTCCAACACCCCTGCTCAAGCAGGGCCACCTACAGCCAGCTTCCCAGGACCATGTCCAGATGGCTTTTCAATGTCTCCAAGAACGGAGACTCCACAACCTCACTGGGCAACCTGTGCCAGTATATGAAAACCAGAAAATCCACTTACTATGAGAGTTGTCAGTTTGTGCCCATTATCTCTTGTCCTGTCACTGGGAACTACTGAGGGGAAGGGAAGGATCACCTCCCTCGACCTGCTGGCAACGCTCCTCCTAACGCAGCCCAGGAGGCTGTTGGCAAATTCTCTAAGACGACCTATAAAAACTCTTGTCTCCTTCAACTCCCATAAGTACAGGGCAGGGAGGGGAAGGTCTAATGCGTATTCAGAAGCCATAGCAACTGGATTATAAACCAAAGAGGTATCTGCAGAGTAACCTTCTGACTGGCAGTACTTCTAAGATCAGCCTGGGTTACACAAACAACATCCTACAGTGAAGTATTGTCTGTGACAATAGGATACAAGATGTGAGGTTAATACACAAAAATTCACATGCATTTGAAACTTGTCTTAACAACAGTGATAGCCCTCATCTTCTGCGTGGTAAACAGACAATATTTACATGTGAGGTAGGTGTCACCTGAGATTCAGAGCTCCAGGGAAGCAGCAGTACCTTGTTACAAAGGATAACCGTGTGCTATACCCTAATGTGCAAGCTCTTTATATGTATAAATGAACTTTTATTTACGTTTAGATTTCATACAGAAACTGTAAGATATGGAGCAACTGCAGAGTCTCCAGCAAAGGGCCACTAAGATGATTAAGGGACTGAAGGCATCTCTCTGATGAGGAAAGGCCAAGAGAGCTGGGGCTGGACCAGATGACCTCCAGAGGTCCCTTCCAGCCTCAACCATTCTGTGCATCTGTGAAGTTGATAGAGCTCATGTTTTTCAGTTGTGAGTGACCGGGAAAAGAACTTTGACACATCATTCATACATATTAGGGACACGTTATTCCTCCAGCAGAGCAGCGAGCAGAAGGTTAAACGACAAAGAAAACCCATACCTGCTAAGGTAGTCAACAGCCCAGGAGTCAAAACTAATCTCTCAACTGAAATGAATGCAAGTTCATCCCCTTTTGTAGTACAAACACGTTTTTTGGAGTTCACTCTTCCTTTCCTCCCTCTACCAAAACTAACCTCATCTCGGTATGCTCAAAAGATAGCATCTTAAAGTCATTTTCCCCTTCTTACTACTGATAATGTAAGGACAAACAGCTTAAAAGCTGTTACAGTTAACAGAAACTATAAGCACTTTATCAGAGGAAGCTTTTCTTAAAAAAGATGCTGAAAGATCATTCACTGATAATCTAAACCAAACTTGGGTTTATACAGACAAGAGCATATGAGCAACTAAAAATTTCACCAACTGCCTTTGCCAGTTCTCTGCTTGTTGATAAGAGTCGAGCTCCCTCGCAGCTCCCGCACAGCTTCCCACCCTGCTGCAGAGACCTCGAAGATATTCACCTGGGCCGATACAAGCCATTAGGCAAAGCACTCCTAAAACAGCTCTCTGCTGCCGATTTCTCGACTAGATAGGATTCCCTAAGTAGCACTTTCCTGCACTGAAAGCACATACCCTTGCCCATTGTGCTCTTCCCTTCTTCCCAAACTCTCCAGCTGCACACCCAATACACCTTGTATTGCCACTGGGCTCCCCTCTGGTAACCACAGACACCACCACGTGTGTGATGCAGAACAGCAGGTCTCTCGGGGAAGAAAATAATGCTCCCACACGGACCTGGTATGTACATCTTCAGTACTACCAGTGTGATTTTAATATTAAGACTTTGTTACACCAGAAAAATAAGTTAAACAGATTTTATTTAAGGCAACCCAGATGCGTTCACTACTGAAGAAAATTCCTTTGTAAGGGAACACAGAAAACCATTTGTGGATGAGAAAAGTTCCTACTTGTTTTTCCAATGATAAAAACCAACCATTCATACATATACGGCAAACGTTTTAGATTACACTTCTGAAGACACAGCAACAGAACAGCAAACTGTTCCTTGGAAAACCAGCCACCTATGAACAGACAAGTCCCTTTTCACTTGCTGAATGAGAGCACTGCAAAGTAGAAGTGCCCTTTGCTCAGAGTTAAAAGAAGAGCTAATGCTGTCCTGTCCTATGCAGCGTAAGATCAGCTTATGATAAAGCAGTTTAAACCAAAGAGAAACCATGCACTGAAGCGGAAGGCCAAAATTTTAAGTCCTAGGCTGACGACTTGATTCACAGTTTGCTCAAGTTAATGAAAAGACTCCAACTCCCGCAGATTTCAGTGGGTTATGAAACAGGTCCTGCAGAGGGAAGTGTTCCAAGTCACAAACAGCAATGCCATATTTTGATACCTAATTGCCACCACTGCCTATGAAGAAATCCCTGGTGTAAAATAGAGAACAAATATAATAATCTCACTTTCTCATTTTAAAAATGGCATGAAAGGAACAATAAAAGAAAATTATTGAAGGGAACTAGATTGTTCCCAGCTGTTATCATAAAATACTACAGCTGTTCGTGTCATTGTAGCTAATGACCAGTTGTACTTTTTCAAAGACTGTAACACAGTATGACCGTCGTAATCTACATCAAACCAAAACTTGGCAAGCGTCATGGAAAAAAAAAAGACTAAAAAATTATTTAAATCATGACTTCTTTTTTTTTTATTTCTGTTCATGGGTTGTTTTTTGTGTTTGGTGGGATAGAAAGGGATCTTGTATGAATGGTTCTGCATTCAAATTGTCAACTACATTAAACTGCTTAAAAAACAATGATAAATAAAAGGTATTAAAATACTAAAATTGTCTTTTCCAGTAATGAAAACATAGTTCAGACAAGAAATCCCAAATTTGTTGTTAAAAAGAGGTGTGCCGAGTAAAACTATCTCAAGTCGAAAGTGGATGATGAAACATCTTTCCTCTGGAGCCAACAACAGGGTGGGCTTCCCCTTTTAATTGCTTTGTTAACTGCACTGCATGTGAATCGAGTCAGATTTTTCCTAAGGATTCAAATACACAAATGCAAAGAAAAGGTTAAAAGAGAAAAAAACCCACACATATATACATGCAGAAAGAATATTCAGATACAACACTCTCTACTGGAGCATTACTCCGTGACAGATGGAAAAAAAGCTAGGGGGAAGCATGTATTCCCACAGAAAATCTCCACAGAAGCTGGAACATACTATTTCAAGTACTTTCATGTCATTTCCAGAGAAAATCATGAGTATATGTTCCTCTCTAGCCATGTGCCTTCCCCTCCAAATCACCCATATAGAACTATAGACCACTAAGAAGTCACAAGCTCCTGCACTGCTTTTTTTTTTTTTCCTAGTTACCTAGGAAATCACTGATTTAAGAAAACTAGTATTCATTTTACCAGTTTCTCCACTTCAGGACAGAAAAACACTTCCAGAGGAATGCCAAACACTTCAAAAGGACTACCCCTAATTATACACAGCATACACCCAATTGGGGACTCGGTAACAAGTAACAAACATGGCCACAGCAAAAGAACAATAAAAATTAAGCATCCCTATCCAATGAAAGATAAAAATAATAGTTACACATGTGCTTATAACCAAACACAGCAGTGGAAAACATGTTAAAAGCCAAGCCTCTTTTCCTCACTTGGGTCATTTATCTAGACCGCAAAGGATTTCTTTCCAAATGATGGTTACTTTAAAACACGAACAACTCAGGAACTGTGCTTTATCCAGCCACACAATTACTGAGCTGTCACTATCAGCAAACTTAAAAGAAAAAAAAAAAAAAATTAAAAAAATTGTATGACCTACCTTCAAAGACACTCACAAAAGCTTAAATTAAAAATTAAAATCTAATCACACACTAAATTAGGCCAAAAACCTGTAGTTTGGATTCTATTAATTAAGTCTATTGAACAACGCCCAGAGTGAGTGTTAAAGACTGTCTGCAGCATTACATCTGCATAACCCATTATTAACACATGGTATTTTCACCATTCCAATCAGAAGTTCAAAGTGCACTTCCTTTCTTGTGGCAACACTGTGCAGGTTTGATATTTTTGTACAATTAGCAGGTATCAGAGCCAACATTATAGCAAATTTGCTCCACAGCGGGTTAGTTTTTCTTTTTTGCTCCACTCCATCAGTTCTACATTGTGCAACAATCAGGACGAAGCAAGGAAAGCATTTTGGCCAACACCAATCTGATACAATAACATGCCTAAGCTCCGTGCCCCTGAAAGATGGGATGGCAAAAAAGAATATGGTGTAGAATGCTGGCATTGTTATACTGATACCTGTCTCCATCAGTACCTCTTTCATCCCATTACGGCACTTCTCAATTTTGAAAGCCCTATAATGCATCAGACTTAAATTCTTTTTTTTAAGCTATATATGCCTATCTGAAAGATGGAAAAATAGTTATTACTATTGCCAAGACGGCAACCGTATTTTAGCATAGATTTTCCTTCTTTCTCTTCCACAAAGATTCTGTATACTCTCTATGCAGACTAGGTTCCGCACCTTTTATGCTTAAGTTTTAAGGTGGGGGTTTTGAAGTTCACTCATCTGTGCTGAACTTCTGGCTTTTTTCAAGCAAGTATTACCAGCTTCACCAAATCTTCCCTTCTGCTGCTAATTAACCTCTGTCTGGTTGCAAAGACACCAAAGCATGACTGCTTATACCACCTCTCTTCCCAAGGTAACCAAAAACCGCCGCCGTCTACGCTCGCCCTCGGAGCTTCTTGCAAACTACACGAGTTAAAACTAACAGTCACGCTGTGAGTTTTCAATCCTGCTGTTAAGCAACCTGCAAGCAGCGGCTGAACTGCTCAACAGAGACATCCTTCTGTGACAAGTGGGGTAGAGCTTGAGCAGCACCCTGATAGTGGAGCTTTTCACTGAAAAGCAAACTACAGAGGCAGCAGCTGGCTACAGAATTACAACAGAAGTCTGAGGAAGAGGCAGAATATACTTCCTCTATTCTCACGTGCTTCCCCAGGCACCTACAGTCGCCTATAGACCCACCAAGGGAAAGACCCAGTGTTCACCTCTTGCATTAGGTACGTGCACCCAAACCACAGCTACCAGGCAGCACTTAGGCTGCCTGACAATCTTAGCAATAGGTATGAGAACAACAAGGAGAGAAAAGTTTGCAGAAATGCAGGAAAGGAACAGACAGGAGAAGAAAGGGTGTATTGAAACACAAAAGGGAGAAAGTATAAAAAAAATGCAAACAAAAGGAAGCTGCAACAGAAGTTCAGTACAGCACAGCTTTATTTCTAAGTAGAAGAAGGTTTAAGTGGTAGATAATCCTCAAACTAAACGTTTTCAAAACCTTCATGAAACACACCCTAAAAGGAAAGAATGTCATCTACACCTTAAGCAGATGCAACCCCCAGGGAATTAATTTCTAACCAAAAACACTGTTTTTGACCTCTTGTGCCTTTCCAGTCTGCTCCTTCCCTTCTCCATCTCCAAACATAAATGGTATTAGTTGGGAATTAGTTTGAGGTTGTGTTGGCATCATAATTCAATCTTAAATAAGACAGTTATGTTCTCCTCATACAGCAGTGTTGCCATATCAACGTTAACATGCCTAACCTCACTTATAAAAATAGATACCACAGTCAGTTTAAAATGCACATATATGACTGTCAAGGAGGTACTACTCTGGAGGTGTTATTTCAACAGTAGCAGCTTTCTGGTGGGGGAGTAAGTAGGGTAGGAATAAGTACTTCAGATTTTTATCTTTCAAAGTACAATTTACCATCATAGCACTTATTGTCTCCCTGTTTCTCTACATACAATCTTCCATCTCTTCCTCTACTCAATAATTAAAGAAAAACAAGAGTGCACCTGGGGTACAACTTCAGCAACACCTGAATCTACAATCTGAGTGGCAGATTGCTCAATGAGCCACGCACTTACATGAACCAGGCTGCAATATTTTTGAGAACTGGGATGACGCTTTCCACCATTATTGATTGGGTAGCCATAAAATCATCTTTTATGGGGGAAAGTCAAGGTAAATGACTGATTATCAGAGCAGGAAATTATTTAAGAGTTCAACTGAAGAAACATTATGCAATTGTAACTTGCATTTGACTCGTGAAACCACATACAAAAGAATGTAAGAAGGCACCTTTTCATGAAGATGATTTGAAGTGGCTTTTACTTCAGAAACTTGCGGCTTCTTTTACGGCATGCTTGAGAAAAGTGTTAAGCAGTACCTTTGTATCTTAAAACACTCTTAAGGAAGTACTCTTCTCCGCATTCTGTACAGCTTTAAAGAGGGAACTATCCCCCACGAGGTGCTGCTTCAACATTACTGGGAAGCCTTGGACTAACTAATATTCATATTTAAATGGAGTGCCAAATTTAAATTATAGTCCTGCTTTTGTCCTTTAAGTAGGAGTCACTCAGTAAAATAGAAGAAACAAAACAAACAACAACAAAAAGACTATGAGTTTAGAGTATCCAAGCTACAGGTACTTATCTATTGACATTAGCCAAAATTACTTTTGAAAGAAAATCCCTTCAGAAATACCAGACGGGAAGGAATGTGAGAGTTCTGGAAGTCATAGAACTACAAAAAAATAATTGACAATATCAAGTTATGTAATCAAAGGTAAATATATTTTTCATCTTCCTGTCACGACCTGCACAGAAGAGCAGGCATAACCATGCAACATCTATCATCTCTAAGTGAGACTGGATGCAATGGAAGTAGATACCATTCAATTTGGGAATGGATAGCGGAGAGGAAACAACTGTTCTCCACAACATCCCTCTATGGAAAATGACCTCAACTGGCTCACATTTTCCAATTAAGTTAAAAGCTGATAACATCCAGCATGAACTCCTCTTTCAAGTTTCTCACCACCACCAGTGGTATCAAAAGCACCAGCCCTCTTGCTAGGCTCAGCCAAAAAGAGCAAGTAACAGAAGACAGCTTTAGCCAACGTAGAATTCAGCAGCATACAAAAGTATAACACACAGATAAGGCAGTTTTGTCCCTCACCTCATATCTGCCCTGAGACTCAGCACGCTCAGCAAGCCACTTTCATAACACGGAGCATGAGAAAAGCCTCCCACCTATGCAGTGCAGCAATAACTACATCAGAAAGGCACCCTTCCGCATGAGCACAATTTTTTCCCCTATGCCCATACAGCAAGAGACTTGTTCTGCTAACGGCCTTATTTACAAAATTATCTTAATGACTCAGAGGCTCAGTGAGTTCACAGATCAAAATAAATCACTAGCTTTATTACACAAGCGTAACTGTCAGGCATTGCACTTTGGTTTTGTTTCACTTTCTCATTACTACATCCACAATCCTTTACAAGTGTTATATATACCCATCACATATATATACAGGTTTGTGCAGTGTAAGAAACACCAAGGCTGCAAATACCCAAGCAGCATCCAGCTGATGGAGCGCACCGGTCTTACAAGTATTAACTTAGTTTTGACCCCAAGATAAGAACAAAGCGGTTACATGTAAGAAAATAACAAGCCAACCTTATTTTCTTTCCTAAGTGACCATGAAGCCTATGCAAGCATATTTAGTTCTTTTCTGCTCTCAGCTGCATCTCATATGGCTTGCTTCATGAAGGTACCAGGGGATCTGTGATTACAGAGTTACCGAAGCTGAGGTGGAGGAACATCCATCGCCCCAAATGAAGGTGAAAGTGGATGGAGGAGAGCAGATAATCGCCAGCTGCACTAGTGCCACCTTTCTGACATAGCTGAAGGTGGATTCTCTAGTTCATAAAACTCCTTAAACCCTGATGAAGGCTTCATCAGAGCAAGCAAGTACATTCCAAAGTACTACAAGAATATATTAATTAAAAGAATAATAGAGTGAGCTTTCCTACGTCAACAGGAACAGCTACAAAGCAACTCCTTCCTTTCCTTTGTGAGGATCAGGCAGATAATAAATCTTCAGCACCCTCAGAAGAGGGGCACATAACCATTTAACCTACTGTCATCAGACAGCTGTAACTATCCAAGTAAAGGTCATCCTTCTCATACGTTTCCTAACACTCAAATTTACACCAAAACATATACCAAATTCACCAACGCTACTGACATTCAGGCCATCACACAATCACTGCAAAACCACAGAAGGGCAGCCCAGCACTTGCAGGATACACCTATGATGGAAAAATGGCATTTGATTCACAGAGAGACAGAGGCAGGCTTCTGCAGTACACCGATGCTGAATTCCAGCCTGGAGCACAAGCCTTCGGCAAGTACACACAAGTCTCCCCGGACTAATGGAAACTCTAAACTTCATTGTTAATTCTCATTATTGACAGCAATTTTACCTTTCACGAATCTGAAATTAACACTGATGGCTAACATATTGATCATGAGCTGGCATTCATATCATATTACAGAGAGCTGACAGCCTGAACATTAGAAGACCATTAACAACGACGTGGTTTGAAATTCAGAGACTAGACCAGCATCTAGGTTTTTTGGGGTCTTGTCAATTGTTGCTATAACTGTGTACACCTCTGCACGCAATGCACATGAGGAAAAGAAATTGCCAACACCAAGGTTCACAAGCCATGGCAGCAGCCCATCTAAACAGCCAAGACTGAAGGATTTAAATTAAAACTCCACTTCCCTTCAAAGACCAAAAAAGGGAGGGAGGAGGCAAAAATCCCCCACAAACAAACAGCTCCAAAACGCATAACCATCTGACCTGCCCAGAAGAATCAAAACCACCATTGTACCTAACTAACAGCAAGATTTCCAATAAATACTGCCTCTACTTCTTTGCATGACTACTCCAGTTCACTTTCAAAGTTTTTATTTAGGATTACTCTGCTTTAGAGCAGTATTTCTAGAAGGCAGTAATGCAACACTGAATATTTTGAGGAGGTCGAGTAACACGATACACAGCTTTTCCCTCCAGGTCTGTGGAGTTCAAATCTTGCTAATGTCAGTAGTGACCAAAAGCTGTTGACATCAGACAGCTGTTATGTGACCCATGAGGAATGAGCTAGTATCCTCAGTCCAGTTTTTCCTGAACAGGTATTCCTACCTTCACAAGAACAACCAAGCCCACGCTCTGGCTGGCCACTCTCAGGACTAAAAAGCAGTGGGGATAAGGAATAGCTTTCTCAGTCCAGAAGGAGAACAAGAACTTAAAGATAGCTCTGTCCAGCTGAAGGCTGCATCATACCTCTAACAAAAAAGCAAGGAATTTCAATTCATAAGTGCGCCAAGTCAGCATTTACTGCAACAGTATGCTGTCCTGAGCCTTGATCCCGCAAACCTCTGAATGTACAGGTTATTTGCAGTCAACTGACTATTCAAAGAGCTGCTTCTCTATAGGACCACAAAATCCAGAAAGTAAAGGTGAATTGTCTACTTTGCATCATAACATATGTCCCATCTTAAGGGGAGCACAACAGTAAACCAAAAACTTACTTCTCCAACTGTAACTGCAGCATCTGGATTCACATACAGGATCTTCTTTCCCTTTAATTCCACTCCAGCTGTCAAATCTAATTGTGCACAAGCCGCAGAACAGAGGTGAAAAAAGACCAAAACCTGACAAGCACTGGGGTCTTCTGAGCCTTTTTCCCATTGTCCCAAAAGCATGTTTTATTTTTGATTTGAATCATTTTAAACATGGTTCAGACAATTCAACAACCAAAGCAAAATTAGAGTGAGACAAAGCCCTCACCTATGGAAATACCCCACTTCTTAGTATATTTGTTTTTTAAGCACGAGGAGACACACTAAAAAAAGCAGCCCATGGCAACCCCAAGAAGAGGCAGCCAGAAGCAATCTGCACGAAGCTGCTGGAACCGTCACCTCCTCAAACCCACCCCGACGTTACGTAACTGTGCCGAGCCAGGATTTTCACCAGCCAGCTCAACTGCTTCTAACTGTTGTTAGAAGGAGACATCTCCTGTCATGCACCAGCAAACTGAAAGCATTTAAAAAAAAAAAAAGTCAACGGAACACAATAAAAACAAGTAAAAAAACCTCCATGCATGCAAACAGAAGAGAGAGTTTAATCCAGAGCCTACATCCATATGCTGAAAACATTTCCTTTCCAAGTAAGGTTTTATATGATATTCTACCTTAAAAAAATAAAAAGTTGTTTTCACAGGTTCTATCTCACCAACATCAGGATATCTGTTTTTCCTCTCTAAAATACCAAGGATCAAGGCTCTCCAACTACTTGCATAGGTGCTTACAGGGCGCCTTTTTTTTTTTATTATTATTTCTTATTCATTTAACATTGCACACCTATTTCAGCTGCTCATCTTGAGAAGGTACAAATCACATCCTACAGGAAAGGAACAAAGTAATCTTTTTCTATCTCTATTATTACCACCACCAATTGTTTTCTTACTCAATTTCCTTACAGTCTGTATGAAGGCAGTGTGAAGTGCCTATGATACAGCAAAGAATAATCCTATTAAGAATCAGTTTACTGTGTACTACTCTCCTTAGATGTTAAGATCTTAAAAGGATTTCAATATTTAGTAGAGGCCTCAACCAGTTAAACAAATCTTCACATCTCCAGGTGAAACACTGACATATATGAGACAGGTGAGATGGACACTTAAGCTGCATGTTTTGTTCTTTGTGTTCAATACTTTAACTCAGTTTAGCAAAGCTGACTTCTGTTTGTTGCATTATAAAAACATCCAAGTAGACATACTGCTAAGTTTCCTCAAACATCTGAAAGCACCATTTCTGACAGTTGCATGTGTGAAAAATGTAAAGAGGAATTACTGATAAAACACATGAAGATGCACTGAAACCACTGAGGTGTTTGTAAATATAGAGGTAGTTCCTATTCATGATGAATATCGACTTAAGCCAAAGGAGGTTCTGCCACAGCAAAGATCAGGACATTTGGTCAAGTGTTAGGACCAAAGCAAGATTTAAAGGGAAAAAAAAAAAAAAGTTAGGCACCCCATAATCACAAAGAAGTCTTCCCAACAGGATGGTCATTTGTTGTTTCTACAGAAGATAAGCATCAGTTAAACATAACTGTTTCAGTCCTCAAAAGCCTACTCGTAGTGTGACATAACAGACTGACTACTTAAACAAGCAGTAAATATTCCTCATGTTAGAAGGTAAAAGTGAATTCCCAAGCCGTTTTTTAAAAATTCTTATCATGCCTGTAATTATGTTTCTTACAACATCTGAAGATCTACAATTTCATTTGGAGGGAAAAAGAAAAAATAAGAGGGGAAAAGGCAGATGAAGGTATAAATATATGCAAAATACACAAAATATAAATAATATACCTTTCTGAATAATATTTACATTGAGTGTTTAGTTTTGGTGTACACTCATGTACATACAAAACTGTGTAAATTCCAAGGCCTTTCAACTTCCAGCCTCCCGAGTTCTGGAAGGATGCACACTGCATCTAGGGTTTGCGATTTCCACCGTAACACTCTGCATTGGTATACGGGTTATAACCTAAGAAGGTGAAATACACCCTATCCAAGTGTATCCATCTATGTGGCCAGGGGAGAAGGGGGAGGAAAAAAAAACAACACAAAAAAACCCCCACAACCCCAAATCCACGCCACTAAATACACAGGCACTTCATACGCACCGAGGAATGCACATGTGCAATTTAAATCAGGCACTACCCCAGTAAATAAGACCTTGGTCCGTAGTGCAGGGCACAGTGTGTTGTTAATCCAACTCTAACGTGTTTAGGCGGCCGATGCTCGCAGCACACGCATACCTTCGAAACCGAGCAAAAATCATGGAGCCGATACGTGTTTGTGCCGAGCACCCCCACGCACATCTGCACGCACACGCGGGTGCACGGCCACGGTACGCCTGCTGGATAACTTCACATCCACGCAGGCCGGGCCGTCAGTAAGAGACGGCGATGGAGGAGGAGGAGGAAGCAGCCTTCGCCGCCTCCCACAGCGCCCACGGC
>NW_010556876.1:0-7193 GCF_000687285.1 Phaethon lepturus
GCTCTCCATCCCCATCTTCCAGCTCAGGAAGTTGTTGAGAGCAATGAGGTCGCCCCTCAGCCTCCTTCCCTCCAAACTAGTCAAACCCAGAGTCCTCAGCTGCTCCTCATAAGACATGCCTTCCAGCCCTTTCACCAGCTTTGTTGCACACCTCTGGATGCATTCAAGGACCTTAACATCCTTTTTAAATTGTGGGGCCCAGAACTGCATGCAGTATTCAAGGTGAGGCCGCACTAATGCTGAAAACAGCAGGAAAATCACCTCTTTTGACCAGCTGGTTATGCTGTGTTTGATGCACCCCAGAATGCGGTTTGCCCTCTTGGCTGCCAGGGCACACTGCTGACTCATACTGAGCCTGCTGTGGACCAGCACCTCCAGATCCCTTTCTGCAGGGCTGCTGTCCAGCCACTGCTCTCCCAATTTATACTTGTGGCCGGCCTTACTCTGTCCTAGGTGCAGAATCTGTCATTTGGACTTGTTAAATTTCATCCCATTAATCATAGCCCAATGCTCCAATCTTTCTAGATTGTTCTGCAAGGCCTCTCTCCAGAGAGTCAGCAGCACCTCCCAGTTTGGTATCCTCAGCAAACTTGCTAATGGTGCATTCAACTCCTGCATCCAGATCACTGATACATATATTGAACAGAACTGGCCCTATAATTGAGCCCTGAGGAACACCAGTGGTCATCGGCCAGATGTAGCCCCATTCACTACAACCCTTTGAGCTCTGCCCTTCAGCCAGTTCTTCACCCAGCGCACCATGTACCTGCTCATTCCACAGTTGGACAACTCGTCCAGAAGGATGCTGTATCAAAAGCCTTACTGAAATCCAGAAAAACTACATCCACTGCCTTCCCTTCATCCACAAGGCAGGTGACCTTATTGTAGAAGGATATCAGATTAGTTAAACAGGACTTTCCCTTTGTGAAGCCATGTTGACTGTGCCTGATGATTGCATTGTTTTTTAAATGTCTTTCACTAGTACCCAGTATGAACTTCCCCATATTTTTTCCAGGAACGGAGGTTAGACTAACATGTCTGTAGTTCCCTGGGTCTTCCCTCTTATGCCCTTTTTGAAGACTGGAATAACATTGGCTAGCTTCCAGTCAGAGGGGACTTCCCCAGACCCCCAAGACCTTTGGTAGATCATCAAGAGGAGTCCTGCCATAACATCCGGTAGCTCCTTCAGTACTCTGGGATGAATCCCATCAGGCCCCATGGACTTGTGAACATTCAGCTGAAACAGATGGATTAAGGACATGTTTATTTTCATTTTATTTCACTAAAGTTAAAATGTACCTATCTATTATGAGGAAGCACATTATCTTTTCAGCACATAATGACCTAAGATTATGTCACGTTTTGATGATTTATGTCCAATCTAAATGAAGCGTCTTTTTAATCTGTGAAATACTTTCACATCTGCTAGCTCCTTCAGTACTCTGGGATGAATCCCAACAGGCCCCATGGACTTATGAATATTCAACTGATACAACTGGTCCCTTACAATTTGTGTCCACAAATGGGAGGTCACTGCTCCCACACTCGTGGTCCTCCGACTCAGGGGACTGGGCAGCCCAAGGTCTATCAATATTATTAAAGACTGAGGCAAAAAAAGCATTGAGTTCCTCTGCCTTATCTTCATCCCTATTAGTCAAGATGACCACCTTCAACAAGTATTGGTCCAATGTTTTCTTTAGATCTCCTCTTGGTATTAACATACTTAAAAAAGCCCTTCTTGTTATCGGAAACAGCACTGGCCAGTTTCAACTCTAGTTGAGCTTTGTCCTTTTGTGTCTTCTCCCTGCATATATGAACCACAGCTCTGTAATCTTCCTATGAAGACTGTCCTTGCTTCCAGAGATCATACCATTTCTTTTTCCTCTTGAGCTCCAAGAGGAGTTCCCTGTTCAGCCAAGCTGGTCTTCTGCCCCACTTGCTTGACTTGCGACACAGAGGAATTGCCTGCTTCTGTGCTTTTAGGATGTAGTTCTTAAAAACTGACCAGCACTCGTGGACTCCTAAGCCCTCAAAAGCGGATTCCCAGGGGACACTGCTAAATAGCTCCCTGAATAGCTTAAAGTCTGCTCTCCTGAAGTCCAGGGTAGAAACTCTGCTGACCTTTTTTCTCATTACATTGAACATTTTAAAATCAACCATTTCATGATCACTGTGGCCAAGACAGCCACCTACCATCACATCCCCCACAAGTCTTTCTCTATTCACAAACAGCAAGTCTAGGAGGGCATCTTTCCTAGTTGGCTCACTGAGTACCTGTGACAGGAAGTTATCTCCTACAAACTTCAAGAAATTCCAAGACCTCCTCGTCACAGCAGTATATTTCCAGTTGATGTCTGGGAAGTTGGAATGGACTTGTGCAAAGCATTTGACACTGTCCTGCATGACATCCTCATCTCTAAATTGGAGAGACATGGATTTGACGGATGGCCCACTCAGTGGATATGGACTTGGCTGGATGGTCGCACTCAAAGAGTTGTGGTCAACAGCTCAATGTGCAAGTGGAGATCAGTGACGAGTGGCATTCCTCAGGGGTCGGTAATGGGACCGTCCCTGTTTAAGATCTTTGTCGGGGACATGGACAGTGGGATTGAGTGCACCCTCAGCAAGTTTGCCAACGATACCAAGCTATGTGGTGCAGTCAACACGCTGGAAGGAAGGGATGCCTTCCACAGGGACCTTGACAGGCTTGAGAGGTGAGATTTCTCCGATCCCGAGATTTCTCCTAATTGCCTATAGAATAACTCATCAGTGCTTACATCCTGGCTGGGTGATTGGTAGTAGGAACCCACAACAACATCTCCTTTGTTTTCCATCCCCCTAATCCTCACCCAGAGGCTGTCAACCACATAATCCCTAACTGTAAGGGCTGTACAATCAAACCTCTCCCTTACATATAGTGCGACACCTCCACCTTGCCTGCCCTGCCTATCCCTCTTGAAAAGCCTGTAGCCCTCCATCCCAGCACTCCAGTCGCGGGAGTTATTCCACCAAGTCTCACTAATACCAATGACATCATAGCTCTGGAAACTGACCAACACTTCCAGTTCATCCTGTTTGTTTCTCATACTGCGTGCGTTGGTGTACAAGCATTTCAGATACGCTCCTGAGCCCTCCGTGCTCCCAGGAGCAGTGTAAATGTTTCCACTAGCATTGCCACCCTCAGGCAATGCCATGCCAACCCTTGGCTTACCTTCATCTCTCCTGTTGTTATCCCCTTCCCCCATCAATTCTAGTTTAATAGTCTATTCTGTTCTGTTCTGTTCTGTTCTGTTCTATTCTATTCTATTCTATTCTGTTCTCCAAATAGGTATTACACGAGTAACTACCAATAAGTTTAAGACACACACACAGTAACCAAATAGTGTAACCAATTCAATAAAGGAGCGAGGTGCATAACCAGCCAGGGGAATCTGATCACGCACTGAGGCCGTGGTTATATGCTTGGCCTCCTTAGGCAAATCTCCTATTGTTTTATCATCAATATGGGGTGTTCTCAGCCAGTGAGAGCTGGCTTAGTTTGGGTCTTCAGGTCACGTCAACCCTGAACTCATAGTCCCAGGTAGCGTTTGTTCTTCTAAGCAAGTCATCTTGACTTTCACAGAAGCTACTCACACCTATAAGTTTTGGCAAGAATGGGCCCTTAAAATGCCATGAGAATCTTTACATGGATAAAGATTGTGAGTAATGAATTGTTTTGTAAGTAACTGTTTGCAGGAATAAGCCCAGATGCAATAACTGTGAATGTGACAGAAACAGAAGCGGTTTGCAGAGATGTCAGTTCATGATGAATGTTGGTACATTTGGAAAAGGTACTTTACTCTCTGGCATTCATAAAATTTGTACCATAACTGTATATTGTAAGTGTCAACATAAATATAAAAAATCTTTAGATAATATATTTTGAGAATGAACATAATTCACATAAACCTCAATGATTCAAAATAAAAGAAATAGCACCAAGTGTCCAGAATTGCAAACAGGGAAGCACTCAAAGCACTGTTAACTTCTGTGGGACTACTTATATGATGGAAGTTACTTATATTCTTAAGTGTTCACATTATTGTATTCTAATAATGTTATGTCTCTTTTACAAAAAGCACTAACACCCTTTACAAAGAATGAAGATCCTGCTAAAGTATCAGTGCAGGTAAAGCCACTAAATAGCTCACAGAATTATTTATATTAGAAAGGAAAGCACTTCTGATTTTCTTTTAATTGAGTGCTCTTCTTTTAGAGTTAGACTACTTCTACAACTGGCTCTAAGCAATAATGTGTACCGATTCATTTCAGAGACACTTCTAGAAAGTCACATTTTTTTATTTTGTCTGACCCTTGCTCTAGAGAATAGTAATCTGTAGGTGACCTCTTCCAATAGTAAATTATCCCTTACTCCTGCATTACTGTGCCTGCTAGAAAGCTCAGGTATGTTGACGAGGCCTTGTCCATTCCCTATGCTTAGCTCACTCTCTACCTGCTTGCATCTTCAAAAGAGATACAAGACATTTGTGTTAGGGAGTTGAGAAGTGCTCTTACCCATATCTGGTATGCTACAAATAACCTCCTTTATTATTTTCTGGAACTTCCTGTTAGTAGATAAAGCTAATTAAAATATTTTCTTTCTCTCTAGATGATAAAACGATTTACTGATTTTGCTTTATTAATGTCACTTTTGTGTTAACACTGAAAGTGCAATTATTACTGGGTGAAAATATAAAATGAAGGCATTCTGTTCACAAAGAAATATACTTAAGATGGAAAAAAAAAAGGAAATGCCATAAGGTTCTCCACAGTATTTTCTCTTAAATTTTCCACTAAGGGAAGGAGTGTAGCCCCATGCAGAGGGAATGGGATGAGGTCTATGAATTCAGCAAATCTTTCAAACAGGTGAAAGACAAAAGGTGCTGAAATAAATGCCCTGGCTGTAGAGTTTTATACAAGTACAATAATACAACTGACTTGGAAGTCATGCTGGCAAAACCTTTCCTAATGTTGTGATAAAAAGTGCACAAGCCCATTTGGAAGACAACACAGATACTGAGGATGTAAGTTAATGCTGATAAATTGGCAATTCTTTGCAGAATTCTGTGGAAATCTTCAAGGAAAGCATACTATGAATACTAATATGAATTCCAAGCTTCAAACTTTTCTTGTTATCATTTTAGGGAGGCTGCTTACATGACTTTTAGGGGAATTCTTCTGGTTTCACTTGCTACCATCCTACTTATACTCATTTTGTTTATATAAGGGAGAAAAGCACCAGGCTGGCCTGTTACTCCATGCACCGAGAAAAGCGATGGCTCTTTATATTTTGATTTCAGTATGACTAAATATTTGTCATCTACATCTCAGTATGAAGTTATTGAACTAATTTGCTTATTCTAGAATATCTTTGAATTCCTTTCCTTAAAGAACAGGCTCTGATTGATCCATTTATGACATAAGTTTTTACCAAATACTCTTTTTTTTAACTACCATACTACTGTAGCACTTGGCATTAAACCAGCAAGTAAACCAGATAGTGTTGTTTATGATCACGAAAGATCAGAATTTCAGGTACTTATTTCATCCTATAAATGAATAATTTTTGTTCTTTTATATTTTAAATAATAAATATTATATAGTTTATCATAGTCTGTTAAAATATTTTTTCAAACACTAACAGCATTTTAAAATTAAAAATATTTAGAAAAGCATTAATCCATTTTCCAGAATGTATAATTGAGAATGAAGACAGACAATGTTTGTTAACTAAGTCAGGTTTTTCATTTCTAATGCAAAAATTGTAGCCAGAAATAGACTTCTAAAATGGAAAACGTTTTTGATTTTGTCTTTGGCACTTCACTGAAATATACCGTTTTCTTTCTGTCTACTGCTATTCCAGGGCCAAACAGGAGATTGGATTTCTCTCTGTAACATTCAGCAAAAATTTTCTAATTAGTTCCTAATATGGATATGGAAGACCTGGTCCCAACAGGAAATTGATCATGACCTATAATTCGTTCTAAGTTGTGTTCATTTATGCCAAAAACTGGGTCCAGTTGCTGTCTGCAACCTGTAAAGTATGGGACCAAATTAAGACAGTATTGCCACAATGCATCAAAAACTGTCTGCGTTTTCAGTTCATCCTAAATTATAAGCTTACAAACATGCTGTTTGACTGGTCAGTGGGCTTGGCACAACTAGGTGGATGCTTGAGAAAGAAAAATGTCTGGTTTATGTCACAAAAATTTATTTCTGATACCAATTTATCAATAAACTAATAATCAATGCAAACAAAAGTACCTTGCTATTTGTATATTATCCCCTCTGCCCACAAAAAGCAATTTGCCATCTTATGCCAACATAACTACATGAGACTGGGGTGAGGAACAGAGAGAATTAGTTCTGCCTTCCTCAACATGGATATTCATCTCCACATTCCTCACAGAAGTGAGGGGAACACAAGAGTGACTGAAACATAACCTCCATAGAGGATAGATCTTTCCAATATTAGCTCCCCATCCCAGGATTCAAGTGTACAAGATGGGGTTTGAGAATAAACCCAATTTCCTTCCTCTCACTCACCCCCGGTGAACTGTGAAGATCTTCTTCCACAGCAACACAGGCTTCCTTCATGGGGTTCACTGAAGTTATGATTTACTAAATATCAGTGTGCAAAACAAATGTCTTCCAAAGTACACATGATATTGAAAAATTTGCCATCCACCAATATCCTTTCTTTCTTTCTTCTTTGTACCACACGGCACATATGTTTTATGCATTTTGCTCAGAAGGATGCTAACTTGCTTACCTCAAGCAAAGGGATTCCATTGCTTGCCTCTACTAACGTGCTTTGCCACAAAGGGCTTTGCAGGTCTCTGCTGCATAGTGTGCATATCTTAATAATAGCATACCATTAATGTTAAAGGCACATTTAATCTGCAAGGCTGATCTTTAGGAAAATTCTCTTGTTTTTCATTAAAAAATACTGTATGCCAAATACTAATTGTTCCTTCTTCACAGGGTTTTAACCAATCATGTTATTTATATCAATAAAGCATATAAGGTCTCTAAGTGCAACACTCAAGTCAAGAAAAACATTGCTTCATAACAGAGAAGCTTGTGCCTTTTTTGGCTGCATATTCTTATATGCTCACATTTTATCAGTGGTGACTGGCTTTGTTTACTTTGTG
>NW_010556877.1:0-1503 GCF_000687285.1 Phaethon lepturus
AGATCATTGATAAATATATTGAACAGAACTGACCCTAGAATTGAGCCCTGAGGGACACTGCTAATGACTGGTTGGCAGCCAGATGTAGCACCATTCACTACAACCCTTTGAGCCCTACCCTTCAGCCAGTTCTTCACCCAGCACACCATGAACCCTCTCATCTCACAGTTGGACAACTTGTCCAGAAGGATGCTGTGAGGGACAATACCAAAAAGCCTTACTAAAAACCAGAAAAACTGCATCCACCACCTTCCCTTCATCCACAATTTCAGTGTCCACAAATGGAAAGTCACTGCTCCCGCAGTCGTGGTCCTCCAACTCAAGGGACTGGGCAGCCCAAGGTCTATCAGTATTATTAAAGACTGCGACAAAAAACAGTGAATGCCTCCGCTTTTTCTTCATCCCTATTTGTCACGTGACCAACAAGTATCAGTCCAATGTTTTCTTTAGACCTCCCCTTGCTATTAACATACTTAAAAAAACCCTTCTTGTTATCTGACAGAACACTGGCCAATTTCAAGTCTAGTTGAGCTTTGGCCTTTCATGTCTTCTCCCTGCATAAACGAACCACAGCTCTGTACTCTTCCTGCGACACCTGACCTCACTTCCTGATATTGTACAATTTATGTTTCCTCTTGAGTTCCATGACGAGTTCCCTCTTCAGCCAAGCTGGTCTTCTGCCTCGCTTGCTTGACTTTTGACACAGTGGGATTGCCTGCTCCTGTGCTTTTAAAAGGTTGTCTTTAAAAACCAACCAGCACTCGTGGACTCCTAAGCCCTCAAAAGCAAATTCCCAGGGTACTCTGCTAAATAGCTCCCTGAATAGCTTAAAGTTTGCTCTCCTGAAGTCCAGGGTAGCAACTCCGCTGACCTTTTTCCTCATTACACTGAAAATTTTAAACATTTTAAAGTTTCATGATCACTAGGGCCAAGACAGCCACCTACCATCGCATCCCCCATGAGTCCTTCTCTATTCACAAATATCAAGGCTAGGAGGGCATCTTTCCTAGTTGGTCACTGAGTACTTGTGACAAGAAGTTCTCTCCTACAAACTTCAAGAATTTCCCAGACTTGCTCGTCACAGCAGTATATTCCCAGTTGATGTCTGGGAAGTTGAAATCTCCCATAAGGACAAGGGCTACTGATCCAGAGATTTCTCCTAATTGCCTATAGTATAACTCATCAGTGCTATCATCCTGGCTGGCTGATCAATTGTAGACACCCACAGTAACATCTGCTTTGTTTTCCATCCCTCTAATCCTCACCCAGAAGCTCTTCACCACATAATCCCTAACTGTAAGGTCTGTAAAGACAAACTCTCCTCTAAATACAGTGCAACTCCTCCACCTCACCTGCCCTGCCTACCACTGCTGAATTTCCTATAACCCCATGCTGTACTCCTGCTGTGAGGCTCATTCCACCAAGTCTCACCAATACCAATGACATCATACCTCTGGGACCTGACCAATGCCTTTGTTGTGGTTTAACCCGGCAGGCAGCTAA
>NW_010556878.1:0-21705 GCF_000687285.1 Phaethon lepturus
GGCCTCCAGAAGAAGCTGTTCCATCACCTTCTCACGGATGGAGGTGAGGCTGATCGGTCTATAATTTCCCGGGTCTTCCTTCTTGCCCTTTTTGAAGACTGGGGTGACATTGGCTTTCCTCCAGTCCTCAGGCACCTCTCCCGTTCTCCATGATTTTTCAAAAATGATGGAGGGGGTGTTGCAACATCAGCCAGCTCCCTCAGCACTCGCGGGTGCATCCCATCGAGGCCCATGGATTTTTAAGTGTTCAGTTCAGCCAAATGATCTCTAACCCAAACCTCGTGGACCAGTGGAGAGTCTTCCTCCCTCCAGGCTTTTTCACTTATCTCCAGGGTCTGGGATTCCTGAGGAGTAGTCTTAGCAGTGAAGACTGAAGTGAAAGAGGCATTCAGTAACTCTGCCTTCTCTGCCTCCTCTGTCACCAGGGCTCCCACTTCATTCACCAAAGGTCCCACATTTTCCCTAGTCTTCCTTTTACCACTGATATACTTGAAGAATCCTTTACCAGATTTAGTTCCAAGAGGGCCTTAGCCTTTCTCGTTGCATCCCTGCACATCCTGACAACATTCCTATAGTCCTCCCAAGTGACCAGTCCCTTTTTCCACCTACTGTAAACTCCTTTCTTCCATATAAGATATTCCAACAGTTCCTTGCTCATCCATGGGGGTCTCCTGCCCCCTCTACTTGGTTTCTTACTTAAAGGAATGCACCGATCCTGAGCTTTGAGGAAGTGGTGTTTGAATATTAGGAAGGAATATTGAATAGAAGGAACCCTGCAGTGAAGTACTCTCTAATGACTACATGATTCCTGTCAGACTCATTCCAAACCACACGGTTTCAGGGCTAAGTACTCCTTGACAGCTGTGAGAAACTAACCTGTTAGTCATATGACAA
Organism: Phaethon lepturus; assembly: GCF_000687285.1. NCBI lineage: Eukaryota > Metazoa > Chordata > Aves > Phaethontiformes > Phaethontidae > Phaethon > Phaethon lepturus. Next base: position 895 of record NW_010556878.1, read on the forward strand.
TGTACCACAGAGTCAGTGTCCTTTTGACATGTGTACTACAGTGTTGTTGAGATAAATGCCAACTTCATGCCCAAAAAGGTTTGTTAATTTGTACTGCAAATCAATTCAAAATTTAATCTAAGGTAAACTTTACACATAATGCAAATGGATAATCCACACACAGAGAAAAAAAAAAGAAAAAAAAACCAAACAAAAACCCCAAGCTGCTATGTTAACCAGATCTTTTTTATTAGAGTCTCCCGTGCAAAGTTTTACATCCTCCCTCAGGTTAGCAATTAAAAATGCCTCTTCCAGTCAAAAGGAGGAAAAGATGTCAGTCAGTACACCTACCAGTTTTACATTCACAGCAACAAAAGCGAAGTCAGGCACCCTCCGCATGTTTAGTAAAAAGAGATCATGGTAGTCCCATAGCTAGACTGTTGAGCACTTGCAAACAGCTTCTAGGTGACAAAGAGGCAACTGAAAACTGAAGGACCATCTCAGGTGCCCAAAGAAAAAGAGAGACCTAAATCATATAAATGACAGACTCTCAGACGCTGAGAAAACAAACCAGAGCTGACAAAAGTCCAAAGAAAGAAGGGTCTTTTTTTCAATTATTCATTTTATAACTGATGAAGTAGCTCAGCTAACTTAGCTTAAGAAGTGTATAGATTTCAATAAACCTAGGAAATAGCTGTTTGTTTTCAACTTCTGTTTTAAATCTTGTTTTCTTCAGTTGCACAGGGAATGTCACACAAACTTTCTCATAAAAAAAAAAAAAAAAACAAATGCTAAGAGACGATTAAGAACTTCTGCAAAGCACAATCCTCCTGCTCCAAACTCTGCTCCAAAAGGACATGAACTGAAGTTCATGAATGTGAACTCCACATTTGAACTACGATCAAGCAAACAAAAAGGAAAAGTGAGGGAAAGCTTAGCTGCCAGCAGACTTGGTCATAAGCACCAACAGTGTCAGGCTGCTTCTACTACTGACACCCACAATTGCTCCTGCACTAGCTCACTAGAAGAAAATGTTTTCAACAAAAATAAGTAGAGTTCTGAGATTTTAGGAAAAAACTTAATGGAAGCTATAGTTCGTCAGTGCTATCAAGTCAAATGCGGCTTCATGTCCTGAGAGAAGCAGAGGAGGTTTTAAAAAAAAGTCTGCTGAACATACTGTTAAGTCAGCTGTTAATGCAGATATACACACAAGACAGAATACAAACTATGAGTTGTGTGTTCCCATCCCCAAGCTTGTGTGTTCACATCTCTCCTTCAATGACAGGCAGGGGAGAAAAGCCTGTATGAGAAACATACAAAATGGATACTTCTTCTGGTCGCACCCAATATACATGTTTTATCTGGCAGGATCCTGCCTCAGAATCAAGATGTTACCTTGACAATTAGTTATCAGTAATGCCGTTCTCCAACTTTATCATCAAGCATGTCTCACATAATGAAGTCTCCAAAAGCAAAAACATCAGATGTTCAGCATAGCAGATCCATGTATCACCCACTCAGCTGCATATGTGCCCAACTTATACAAAGAATTGTGCTATCTGATGTGCTGTATTTCCATTGATGGAAATACCCCTATAACATATGTACAACAGTGCTCCAATGTGTTACATCTCTTTTTCTAATTGTTGGTCTAGAAAGAATAAAAACAATCCTATCTATTAAAACTGTTCCTATTGTTAAACTTACACCCTAAGCTGGCCAGGATAAAACACAGATATACTTTTCTTCCACTTTCTTCAAAAGTAAAACGCTGTTAAAAATATTGAGACAAGTCAGATACTCAAAAGTCTGGAAGACATAGGATTAGGTCATTTAAAAACATATAACACAGCTCAAAGTATCAGGACAAAGTCGTACAAGCCAAGCCATTGCTGGTTTGCAGGCCAATGGTACTATCTTAAAAGGCATCCTTAAAACAAGCACTGTACAAAGTATGCCAAATATTTATGCAACTGTCAGAAAACTAAATTTGCTGCATTTTAAACTACTGAGATCCAACAAAATAAACCGTAGGTGAGTAATAGGTCAGGATATGATAGGTGTCCTTAGACACAAAATTAACTTTACTCATATTAACTAGAAGAACATACATTGGCAGAAATGTTCCCATTCCCTGCTTTTACAAATGGGTTATCACCAGAGTTTTCTAAGAGCTGTATTTCAAATCTAACATAAACATATAACATACGTTAAGCATAAGCATGTTCATCAGAGGGCAAATCACTTTGCTTCTACTGTAAGCTCTGCCCAAGTAAGACATCACTACCTCTTTTATAATGGTTCCTTCTTAAACCAAGCAGCCTACTTTTGTGTTTGCAATGGTTTACCATGAAAATGACCAAACTTCCTCCTATTTGTATTCATTCCCTGCATAGACTACAATTTGGCCACAATGTCTCAGCTATAAATCCCCATCTAACAATGAACTACTCATTAGAAAAATACAGAATGCAGTGCCTGAAAAAGCAGCTTCTATCTTTTCACAGACAAATCATAATAGCACAGTCTCATTATCATGCTAATGCTTTCAGGAGGCTCTCAGAAACTAATTTTAATCCAGCATCTCCAGAGAAGCCCCTTCCCTTGCAATTTTCTGAAAATGTCATTGTTTTAATAAACTGTTAAGTAAGAATGAGAAATTAAATTGAAACCAGTATCAAAAGCACAAATATATACTTGGACAAAAAAAATACATTTGAAATTAATGAGACACAGTTCCAAGTATATCAAAAAAAGGTACAATTCAATCCTAGACATGGCACCAAACAGAAAGCGAAAAAATTAATGAGTCATTAAGTATTAAGTCAAGGCTCAGTGTGGTCTCATTAGCCAAGTGGGTTAGACCTAATTAAAACTCAGTACAAAATTCACATGAAAAGCCTAAACTGGCTGTTGCAGACTGTCAGGGTTCAGAGTAGGTACTGACCACTGAACCTCCACATATCTAGAGAAACTCTTTTGCTAGATGCTTCCTACTTTTAAACACAGTAAAAAAGCCATGCTGTATACCCTTCAAGGTATTATACTTTCTAAAGATGCTAGGAAAAAAATGCAAACTAATTCCTGCTTAATTTTGACAGCTATCTTCTGACTCATGACAATGTCACCTGGTGTTTCTGCTGGCTGTGCAGCACATACAGTGTTTTTGACCCGCACTGGTGCTGCACACACTGTAGAGAAACTCAGTGAGGGAAAGCAGGAAAGACACACAGGTACCACATTCCAACCACCCTCCTCAGCCAAAGCATGTATCAAATTGCCCACAGGACACTAAAATATCCCAAAATGATAGGTTTATAAGACTAGGATCTAAAAGGAAATGGCCTCCAAAGACAAAATAACCACTCCAATATCAAAAGTACCAAGCAACAACACTGCATGATTTCCACTCAGTTTGCTTGATTCCCTAGGCTGAAGGAGGTTGCAGTAACTCAAACAAGCCAAGCTTAACAATGAAGGAAGCAAAACAGTAAAAGTCTGCATGCCTTCTATTTGGGGAAAAACACAAACCTTGCTTTCCATTTTTTTCATTTATCCTTCTTCTAGACACACATGCCCAATTATGAAAAAAATAACTGAAGCATGATTCAAACAATGCCAAGGACTACAATGAAAAACGTCTCTTCAGCATTGAGCCTACAATACTCTAAATGATATGATAAAATACTACAAGGAAAATAAAAGGCTAAAAAAGCTTACAATTAAGAGCTCCCTATTGTTGCTGGCCTCCCTAATCCATGAGTGTCAAGGAGTCCAACAGCTGTTCCACTCCAGCAAAACTGGAATCAATAATTTTTTGTCCCACAAAATATTTGCAAAAATGTTTCTATGAGAAGAAGGCACAGCTGAGTTAAATAAAGGACTTCTATTAGTAATTAAATCAAAATTAAAACCACTTGTCAAGCATCATGGTTTGCAAACATTTTTTAATGAAGCTTAACTTCAAGTCCAGTGTAGCAGACTACCATATTAAGAACAGGACCAGAAAGAGCTACCCCTGTGTTAGTGTACATACCTTTGTCCTTCTTGAAGTCCAAAGCATCTTCCTTATCTGTCACTATTTCCTTCATGTTGATAATGCTTTGGTGATTAAGCTGTCGAAGAATCTTAATTTCCCGAATAGCTGTAATTGGAAACCCTTCCTTTTCATTATCCAGACGTACTTTCTTTAGTGCCACCATTTCCCCTAAGAGAAAATTTAAATAAAAAACCATCTTAGATCAGCAACCAAACTATGGGATTTAATATTGAGTTTGCTCATTTGTTTTTAAAACTCTTCCCATTTGTTACTATTTCTGAAATGATTAAATAGTTAACATTTTGATGCTTGCACAGAACACTATGCTGAAAGGAAACAGAATTAATGATTGTTGGGAAAAACAATCACATGGAGAAGTAAAACTGTAAATGAGTATTTTCAGCTACCCACTGTAAGTCCTGTGGTCTTCTTCCCACATACCTCACCCACCTGTGTCCTGATAGTCCACACCAGGTCTATCAATAAACCCCCATTTTAGAGACAGAGGCCTATGTCTGCTCTGGATTTCTTACTACCACATCACATCAGGTCAGAACGCATAGTATGTAGCCAGAAATAATACATAGCTCAGAATACGAGGCAGACAACTAAAGAGTCCTCAAATTCATCAGTATACTTTCTACAAACAGAAGTGTTACTGCTGTGTTTACAGTGAGGAGAAATTTTCCTTATTATTTTACTGCAGGCTGGGCTGGATGAAGCTAGATTCTGCAAGCATGATCTACTCATGACGGAGGATATCTAAAGACTGTATGCTAGCTCAAACATTTTGTTCTTGGAAGCTTATTGCTGTGTCTGGGAGGTTTACTGACAGCACAGAGATCTTTGTTAGCTCTAAAAAGGACTTATCCTACACCAGTGCCTATCATACAAATACAACAGATCACATTCCAGTATGAAACAACGTCCACTTGCTTTGAAAGCCCATTGCACAGCTTATTCTAAGGGAACTCAAAGGCCATAATGCCACTTTTCTCACAGAATTTGAATCCAAAGCTAATGGAAAGTTTGCCATAACTGTATGGACCCATTCAATACAGGGAGCAACAACTTCTACTGGAGGTTGACAAATGACTGCCAAACACAAATAACCCGAAGCTTGCCAAAGAGGCAATATGGTTACAATAGGACTAAAAAGTTAAATGTGCAAAGAACCGAATTGCAGGAGAGCAGGAAGAAGGTCCTAACAATGACTTGCAATGGTTCTCAAAGCAGTAGGTAAAAAGTAAGATTTGTGAAACTTCAATTTAAGAACTAAAGTTTGCAGAGACAAGCACAGCTGAAGAATGGAGAAGGGAATTATAATTACATTACTCATTCTACTGCAGAAGAAGGGACTGAGGCTGGTATGTGATCCTATGTGATTCAGTTACTGCTGAAATAGAAAATTATCCAGCGTTCAAAGCACGGACAAATAAGCCAGAAGGGCAAGCAGTCACAGAAAGAACAACTAATTGAACATAAAACGATCAAGTAACATACAGCACATATGATGAATCAATTTCAATGCATTATCTATTTAGAAGTAGTGACAGCATTCTTAAGTATCACTGTGCTGACTGCTTGCTTGTTTAAGAAATAGTTTAGCATGAAATTTAAAAATTATGTCACTGTTGTAAAGTCAGTTATACTGCAAGAATACCAAATATGCAATGCTTCAGGGCTGTGCTGCACAGAAGCAAGCTCTCATCCTGCTATCAGCTACTGAATATCAGAGACATTAGAGGGCAGAATACCACAAATTTTACTCAATATGAAACCAAAACCAAAATATCCTGTTCACTTTAGAACTGTAAGATTACGTTTACTTTTTTGAACTTACCTGTGTCTTTATCTCTGGCTTTGTAAACTTGTCCGTAAGTGCCTTCACCAATAATACCAATGATATCAAATTTATCCACACAGCGCTTGCCCCAGTCTATTTCTTTTTCTTTCGTTTCACCATGTCGTGGTCCACATATTCTAGAAAACAACAAGCATTTCTAAGAATAGAGCTAATATATCTAAGGATTGTCTTAACCTTGAAAAAAACCTCAACATTGAATATTTGAGAGACATTATTAGATAACTGGCTTACTTCCAGCAAGTGGCAATAAACCATGCAGTTTGATTCAAGCCTCATTAATATTAAAAAAGTCATTAAAAAGCAGAAACATTTAAAAAATAATATATTTTAAAGAAACCCTTTAAAAAAAAGTCTAATAAACATACTTTGGTCTTCTCTTGCTGTGTAACTGAACTGCTGGTTTCTTTTCTTCAGGACTTTTGGATAAGTCAGCTCCTCCAGGCAACTCTGGTGGAAGCGGCAAGTCTGCAAGCAGATGGCGAAGTTTCTTCTCTGCTTCTTTAACCGACTTCACCGAAAGATTCTCTCGAAAACTGTTAAAAGAGACACAATTTTGCTAATGAACTGAACATAGTAGAATGATATTAACATAAAGGAAAACCTACTGGAATTATTTTTTTAAAGTACATTCTAGGTTGTCGACACATTAACATTTGAAATCTCTGCTCTTAGAATTAGCAGAACTTTGATTTATGCTTTACAAATGGCTCACGAACAGGTCTCTGGAAGATGCACAGCTAACCACCAAAATTCTACAGAAACTATGAAATCAGATCTTTCTGATGAAAGCTGAGGTTAGATGACACAGCAAGCCTTACCGGGCTGCTTCTCCCACACAAGGTTCTTCTCAAGCTTATAGTCTAGACTGTTAAGAATTTTTAGAGTTCTGGTGCTGCCAGACATCAGAACTGTAGTGGTAAAATCTGTACTCTGACTGACTTCTCATATGTAAAAGGAGATTATCCTAATCCAGGGCACTATAACGTTGCTCTCCAGAGATAACAAGCTCCGTGATTACAACAACACGGAGGGCATTACAAGGCAGTCCACATCACCTCATTTACAGGTTCCAATCTCATACATTTGCTGAAACACTCCAGATTCAACACGCTTCTAGTGATCAGCATGCAAACCAAGTGGAAGAAAAAAAAAATCAGATTAAAAAAATTACTAAATGTTTTTCTGACATGGGTTACTGGTATCTGACTGTTTTTTAATCATCAACCGTAACTCTAGGTAACAGATATAAATAGTCAATCTCTGTCTTGAGAAAAAATGCTCCAAATACATGTGCAGCAATGTATTCCTTTAACAATTACTGTACACAGTAATTCTAGGGCTTCCCATTCTAATGGGGAAATTCTGAAAACATCATACTTGCTGCAGGATTTTTTTTTTTAAACACGTTTACATTTTACCGGAACTTCCTTTAGTTTAGCTAGATTTTGTAGCTACTGCATATTCAGCAATTTTAAAGCCACAACCATCTCTAAACTTCATATAATTATGTAACTGTTTCTCCCCCACAGGACTCTCATATAGTATTCTCTCTTTAAGTTTCAAACTTTGTCATTGCCTCAAGAAAACTTTCTGTCATGCTTTGTGGCGACATTTTCCAAGATAGCTGCATTTGCCAAATAGCACTATTCTACCATCAGCATCCTTCTCCAGGAGCCTTTTCTAGAGGTTTTTCTGAAATTTCTTATCTACTTAGTTTCACAGATAAAGCAGGAACTTCTATAAATGGAAAGATCTTGCCATCTTCCATCACAGAGAATGCATATTTTCTTTCTTACATTAATTACAACTAGCAATCTTTGTATAATTAAATAAAGCATTCCAGCATTTTGCATATGTTTATGCTTCCCCATGAAAACAGAACACTTGAATGTCTTCCACCATGTCTCAAGTTGCCACTGCCTGAATTTGAAGAGGCACCTCAAGGAAGCATATACTGCCCTCATCACAAATACAATGATTAGCATGCTATAAAGAATAAACCACCTTTGGACAGCATGTGTAATTATCGTGGTAAAGAAAAAACGCTTAATTTAGAAGTTCATATATTTGTATTTCTCTGACAATTTTGCCCCCAAACTTTAAATATTAGTGAAAGTACAGTATATGAGAGATTCCGATTTTAAAAGGGACACATGAAAACAGAGGCAGCCAAGAGCAGCCTTTTGTTCAGGTCTGTTAAATCACATGCCATTGATGACCAGAACAGTTCTCCCTTTCAGCTAACCTACACAGGGGTTTGCAAAACCGCTGTTCCTTTAGGTAGTTTATTTGTGGATTTATCAGATTCTTACTGAACTTCACAACTGACAGGGCATTAGGAAGCAGACAGTTCTGCATAGCATCAAGCCTTCTTTGTTGGCACAGTTTCCCCACAGTTAACTCTGAGCACAAGGTAAACACCTTTGCCCTCCCTTCCCCCTAAAAAAGTCATTTTTCTTTGTTGACTTAAGCTTTATCATGACTTGTAATCACAACTATTCTGATCTGAAGTTTTTAACATCCTATAGGCAAAATTAAGCAAAGCATAACTGACATTCTATTACTTGTCATTAATCTAATGCAGGTGTTTGCAAGCATTACTTTTTTTTTTTGAAAGGATGAACCCAGTGCCAATAGAAATGTTTAATTGCAGCTTAACTCTTCTGTGCAGTTTAGCTACACTTAAAACAGGTATTACATTAAAAAATACTAATAACGAGAAGCAATTAGCCAACTTCAAGATGAAATCTCATTTTATATTATAGAAGCTAACACTGCAAAGCCAGTCATATATTTACTTAAACTAGTTAGCCTAGTTTTTAGTTAAAACAATAAATCTTGCTCTCAATAACAGTGTCAGAAATCCCATTTACCTAGAGAGGATGGCTTTGTCATAAATTGAAGTGCAACCATATATTCACCACACAGATGTGATTCTGAACAACTGGAATGACATTTGCTAGAGTACTGAAGGGCAAAAAACAAGATTTCTCTTTCACTACTAAAAAAATTATCTGTCTAATACCTTGTTAGGTTGTATTTATTTGCCAAGGCCTCCTGTGCATACTAATGTTTAACATAGCATTAAATCACTAGCAAACACAAGAGAAACATTTACACCTCTGGTTATAACTACTTTTAAATATCAAAGAAACACTATACACATCTCAAAGAACAAGAGGAGACAGGCTAGTTTCACAGATATTGAATATAAAGTACTTCATAAGGTTTTGAATTTTTACAGTTTGATTTTTTTTTTACAAAAATATATCACAGTAATGAGTTATTACTCAATACTAAGAAATTTTGGGTTACTTTTTGTGAGAAGTTGATTTCTCTTATACATGTGAAAGGCATGTAACACCATGAGTAAAAACAAAAGTAACTTTTCTAAACTTCGTCACCAAAACCAAAAGAAAAATAGTAAATTACAGCTCAACAGCATAATTTTCCAATACAAATCACAGCACATATTTTCTGTTAGGACTACGAAGACACTTAATGTAGTCTAAACTCAGATGACACTTGGAATACAGACATTAATTTCTTCACTACAGACCAATTTTTACACTGCTAAAGTTAACACAAATGATAAGCCATGAACCTCACTTCCGTTACAATTACTCAAAATAATACTGATCTTTGAGATAAATCATACTGAAACAAGGCACGACTATAAAAATATTTGCCTTCCAAAGGGAAGAGAGTCTTTACCTCAAACCCCAGCTAATTACAGAATATCCACATATTGCTATTTCCACAGAAATATATACACGTTCATACTGAATGTGCAATGTTGAACCCTTGAATGCATCCTTGCATTAGTCCCAAAGGTAATATGTACCAGCAACTTTAAATCATCTCTTCAGCGTACTTTTTATTGAAAGATTCCTCCTAGACTAAATCCTTCTCTTTTCAAGAATGAGTTAAATTATTTTTATTCTAATACCAAATTCCTTCAGTTTACTAATAAACACCATGTTTAACTGAAGAGCAGGAACAAACTACCTAATGCATCAGGCTGACACAGCAAATACGATTATTATTATTATTATTATTTCCTTTGGAAAACAAATATAACAGAAAAAAACCCAAACCACTCAGACAATAACAACAACAACAACTATAATAATAATAAAAAGGAACAGACAACCCCAAAAAGCAAATCTACGTCACAACTCACCTATCAGTTTCTTTATCTTCAGGCAGCGTAGGAGGCAAAGGCAAGGGTGGCAGTGTGGAGGTTGGTAGTGCAACAATTCTGTCCTTCTCCTTGGTTACTACACTTGGTGTACTTGGTTTGCTTTTCTCTTTTACAGCAACCGGTGGCTGTTTTACAACAGTTAATTTATTCTCTTTTACTGTTGTAGGTTTCTGTTTAGTAATTTTATCTGCAATTAAATTATTTTCCCCTTTTGTTTCAGGAAGTGAGACCTTTGCTTTCACCTTGTCATTTTTCAAATTTGCGCTGCTTGTAGGAGAAGGTGTATGCTCAGTTTTTATTTTCTTCAGGTCCTTTACATTGTTCACTTGAGGTGCACTTACAGCAGTGTCAGTGTTTCCCTTAGTAGGTGTTGAAGTATTGGAAGCTTTTGCACTGGCTTTGGCTGCCTCAGCAGCTCTTGCTTTTTTGTTTTTGTTCAGCTCGGCAGCCAGACTACTCTTTAGAGTCAATGTACTAGGAGAAATACTTGAATGACGACTTCTGGATCTTGACAATCTGTGTCTGCTACGAGACCTTGAGTGCCTTGAAGAATATGGACTTCTGCTTCGAGATTTTGCTGATCTCCTGTTTCATAAAAGTAAAGATTTACTTAATTTAAATTTACTTAAGTTTAAATTTAGTCTAGCTGCTTTCTCAGTGTATCTGCTTTTTTGACAAACTACTTTTTTTAAACCAATCATTATCACCATGCTTACAAAATAAACAAAAGTCTATGAGATACGAAAGATTGTGCATTAAAACAATATCCACAGAGTTAATAAATCAAGATTCTACACCTGAACAGGCTGTTAGAAAATGTTAAAGCTTCCTTAGATGTAGTTTCTCCCCTTAAAGAACCGCAAAATACAAGTATACCTGTAGGACAGGCATGTTCCTTTTTCTTCACTATTTATGAGAGATTCTCCTTTAAAGAAAATATGATCCTACGCAACCTGTGCAAACACCTTTAGTATATGCAGTATTTGAGAAAAATTCAGCTGGCTACATAACCACAATTCAGCAAAATGTTACAACATGACAAGAAAAATCTAAACACAAAACTGAAGCAGTAATCGTAGCAAGTTCTTAAGTTTCACTTCCACAATTGTCAATAAAATTAGTTGGAAAAAACCCTCCAACTACTGAAGGCTAAAGGATGCAATGTATCCAAGCAATGTAACCTTAGCTTTCCTTTTCTGACATGTAACTGTATACTTCCCCCCCCCCAAACCAAAAGTACTCAATACTTCTTATAGCTACTGATAAGCAAATATAATCCTTGTAGGATTATATTCATAGGCCTATGCTATGCCTACATCAGAATAAAGAGACTAACAAAAAGGAAAACAAACAAACAAAAAAACCACCTAAGCCATCTACAAAATTATAGCAGGAAAACAACCTAGAATGAGGGCAGGGGTGGAAGAGGGAATCTTAACAGATAGAAAAACAAACTTTTACTGTGCAAAAATACCATTTAATATTAATTATTTTTCATTCACTTTTTCAAAGGGATATCCTAATTTGCCTAGCAGTTTTGATTCAGCTCTTCATTAAAGAACAAAACGAAAAAAATGTAATTGAGGTGAAGGGCATGAGAATGAAATAAATTAAATTAAATGTGGGAGTTTTAATCCATTTTACCATACTAAGAATAGCAAGGGTATTCACGAGATTTACAAGTATTGTCTTGATTAAAGTTTGATGGATATCTATTTTTCTTAGTATATCACTTGAAGGGGAAGAAACAGTATAATCAGGATTAAAACAAGGTATTCCTCAGCTGGACAAAGAAAAAAAATATCAAGCAATAGCAAAGTTCTGGAGATACAAGAAGTCAGAGTTCAGAAGATAGCACCAGTGTAGGGAGACTGCCAAAACTTTACAGAAAAAAAAAAAGTCACCTACAATCATTATGGTCAGGACTATCCATCCCTACATCAAATTTAATTCTGGTTACAATTAAATTAATTCAGTTTTAATTATCAACACAAGAATTTACATTTCAGTGCTCCAACTAAGCAAATATTTAATATAGTACAATGATGTTTCTATTTTTTGTGCAATATTGATTAATTTCCAAATTTACACTGTTTTCCTGCATTATAAAATGTCTTCTTTCTAAAGCAAAATAAAAATTCATTAAGGTAAGTCAGGATTATGTAGGAGTGACTAAAAACAACGTATCGGTGCGCACACTGTACACTATAGCACAAGCTTCAAAATTCTATAGGTAAAACTGAAATTGATCCAACTGGCTAGAGAGCCTTGAAACTGGGGCGAGGGGGCAAGGGGGGAAGGGTGTCAAACCCCACATGACAATGAGTCTGGGAAACTAAGACAGTTCAATTCTATGTCAGGAAGCAGGTTTTACAGAATTTTCTGGCACAGCAGGATAACAAAGACATAATAATGACAACAATAATAATAGACAATTTAATTTAAAAAAAGCTGCACAATTCTGTTCTCTGAATTTTCAAACAAAAATCTAAGGTTTTGGTTCATTTCAGTAGAGATATTCATGTCCATTAAAAACCAATTAAAACATAATATTGGTCAGAAAACTTCCCATGAAAACTTGCTTCTGCTCCATTATGAAACATGTTGCTGAAGTTATTTTTCCTCATTATTACTCTGGAAATCCAAATAATAAATCCCATAGAAAATCTTCAGAAGCTTGGACAAACTGGACTGAAAGTAAGTACAAAGTTCCATATTATAGATTTATGATGGGTTAGTAGGAAGAAAAAGGAAGGCTGAGACTATCCAGAAAATACATACACTTCAAGTTCTAGGCCAGAGCTCTCCTCTCACTGTTATCTCACTTTCTGAAAGGAATTATTATCTCAAGCAGAGGTATACAGATCCACACTGGCTGTACAATCAGTATAATTATATTTCTCCAGCATCAAGCACAACCTAATAGACCCCATTAGTCCTAAACTGACTTCTATAAATACGTATTATTTGTGAAGATGTTGCTGACCTGTCTTGGAAAACAGGTGCTTGCCTGTCTTGTTCTTCGACCAGCTATTTTAAACTGACACTCCAGTTACCTGTAGAACACAGCTTCCATCCCAAGGACCTCACTGCAACCTGCCTTACCTGTATTTTTTTAAAAAAACTTAAAACATGCCCTAAGGTCTCAAAATCAGTTACATTTCCTTCATGAGTACAATTTCTGGTTGTTTTTTTTTTTTTTGGGGGGGGTGTGGTTTTTTTTTAAAAGGTGCCTAATATAAAGTAATCTAGGAGAGAAAAAGAAATGTGGATGTAATTCCACACGCACTAGAAAAAAGCAATAACAGCTTAAAACACTACAGTTGCTGAGACACCATGCCTGATCATAAGCCTGTTTCCATTCCACTTTGGTTCAAAATAGAACAGGTTCATTTAAATCACTACTAAGGATGAAATGAGAAAATCTGTTCAAATTAGTGACTGCAAATGCTCACCTGATCAGTTACCATAACTTACTGGGAAAGAGGCAGTTTTGAAAAGGTGGGGCAAAAATAATCTAAATCTCCTTCAAAAATAAACATGTAAGGAAGCCAAGCATTGTCAGTGATTCAATTTATTTTACCAACATTAGTCAAGAACCTAGGATGTGAACATGGATTTATGGAAGCTCAGCCAAAACCCACCATTCTCCACCCCAGACTGCACATCCCAAATGACAACGGGATAACGTTCTCATGTAGGAATTACCTCCATGTGGGAGACATGCAAATACATATGCACACAAATATTTAAGTTCCAGTTCCAGTATCTACTACAGTCCTTAACAGCAGATCAAAATGATAGTAGTCCAGAAGTAAGTATAATCTCTTGCACTGGATTAATTTTTCCGAAAGTTTTTCATTATTTATGTCAGAAAAAAAAAAAAAAAATGTAATGTTGCATCACATAGTTCATGTCTGTGCTAATAATAAACTAGAACTTCCTTTGGCATCCCAAAGACCTTTGCAAGAATCCTTTGATGTATCTTGTCCACTGGGCTAGACCCAAGAGTTACAGCAAAAACATTAACACTCTCAACTAAACAGACAAATGCTGAATCTTAAGTAAAGGGGTGCTTTGTCAAAGTGCTAGTTTTTCAAGTTGCAATGATAAAATCTGGTGTTTTAATACACTTAATGATCTTTTCAAGTACTCATCTACCACTTTCTTTCATCAGCGTTAGTTCAAAAGTCCCAAAAGAGCCTTCCAGGCTAGACAAAACTTATGTACAAATTTCCATCTATAAAAATGGCATAAAACCAAAACTATGGACATTTACAAGCTTTCCCTCAGAAGCATACACAGAACTCAGAGTGGAGAAATATTGCCTTATACATAATAAAAACAGCCAATTCACTCTGTTCACTCATTTGACATGAAAAATGAAGTTGCAGCAGCACAGAAATGCATTAACAGGACACTAACATCTTACTGGAACCCTGAAAAAACATCAGGTGAGACATCTGAAGTATACAGTACTCTCTAAATCTTCCAACAGATCTCTATTAAATGTGTGTGTGTGTGTGTGCATGCATACACACACATATAAAATGCCTTATCTGACATTCATTTGCCACGAACTATTTAACCTTTAATTATGAGTTTGTTTTTAACACAGTAAACAGGAACAAATAAACAATGGCTACCACTGCACAGAAGAACTGCATTGCAAATGGCAAACAAGTCCAACAAAAAAATCCAAACTTTTTTTTCCTATGCCTGGAGAGATCAAAAGATGTACTAAACCTAAGGGCCACATCCAAACCTCCCAAATCAAAAGCATCATCTGGTAAACACACATGGGGAGAGATTATTAAGAAGCCTGTTTCAGGTAAGTTTCTTCTGATGCTTCTTCCTATTTGCACCTAGAAGTTCTACCTCATTTACAAGCGCCTTTGCCATGCTTAGCCATTAACAGTCTTCAATGAGCATCCTGAATTCACTTCACACAGCTATATATCCCTACAGAGAGGATAACTGCCAGACTTCATTTAATTCATAAAATCACTTCTGAACCTTATACAGATTCCAGTATGGTTTTATATATGGAAGGGGGAAAAAAGGAAAGATTAAAAAAAGTGATTTGCCTAAAAACCATAAGTATCAATAGGACTAGTCTGCATTAGAACTAAGAAGTTCTTTACATAGAGCTGCATTTTTTTCTTCCCCAGAGACAGCAACAAAGGAGACTAGGAGCACAACTAGATTAGCTGCAAAGGGAAATTGAAGTAATTACATAATGATATGTGTAGCTATAAAATAAAACCAGAAAAAATAGTTCAAGACATTATCTACATAACACGTATGAGAAGAGGCAGATTTAGTGAAACAGAGAGGAAGAAATGACTAGTAAGGGAATCACCTCAAAAGCAAAACTGAGCATTGCTTTCCTCCATTTTTCATAACAACAAAAAGAATGCCTCACCCCCCGCCCAAGAAATAATAATTTTTAAAAAATGTTGGTTTAGGCATCTCAGTTTTTTCTTTTTAATAATTTTTGCCTACCACCATAGATTTCATAAAACATAAAACAAACCAGTATTGCGTTTTTTCTCTGCTTAATTAATGCAATGTACTTACTGTGTAAAAACCTACTGAAGATACCAAAGCATTATTAGTTACAAGTTTCAAAACTGTTACAATGTTCGTCTTTCTCAAAAGGCAACATTCTATTGCACTTCAGTGGTTGACTTACCAATTACCAAACAGTAGATTTATTACTGAATTTATCAAAAAAACCTCCAGATGTAATATGACTTACATTCACAAGCATAGAATCAAAGAGTTCCAAACAGTAACTTAAAACTGAAAGTGCTACATTTTACTATCTCAATATTTGAAAGCACAAAGGGAAGAAAAATAAGTGTTACACATGTCAGATTTCCAGGAAAGAGGTCACACTCAGCTTACATGTTTTTTCTTGCCATGGTACTTTTCTAGCTGCTTCTTTCTTTCCCATTACAATCCTCCCTTTATTTTAATACAAAAAAGCACTGCGTTTTATTGACAAATCAGAACAGTCATGTGTTATCTTCTCATGTTTGTAAACTTAAAAACCTCTTTTCTTCTTAACCTCTTTAAGAGCAAGCTAAATCCAACATGCTAGTAGCCAGCTACCCATGTTACCTAAGCGCAAACATTATACTCTGAATGTATCAGGGTCTACAGAGTTGAACAAGGGAACTGACTTTGTCAGTAACTGTTTGACAAGACATAACACAAAGGGATTCATGAGAATAAGAGTGAAAAAACAAGAAACTGAACAGACCGAGGGAGGTTAAAACACCCGCTGTAGCCCAGCTCTTTCATTAACTACCAGTGAATGCCGTACTACTGACTAAGCACTGCCACCTTCCCCAGCACTAAGGTCATAGTGATTTGAAAAGCGAGACCTAAATTTAATCAATTGGCTTCACTGCAGATCTTCCAAGACATTTACAATCACTCAGTAACATAAACCACCCTAACAAAACATTCTAGTTCATAGTATAGCTTTTTCATGTTACACTAGCAGGCAAACGTATAATTCATTTCTTTAAGCTGTAACAGTAAGAGTGCTCTCTCACCTGATATCTTATTAATTAATTTATTTTCTCCAGCCCTCAGTTCAAGGTTATATTCTAGGCAGCTCTGCAACCAACCACCTACTCAGCTGCTTTGCACCTGAAGACTATGTAACTTCCCTTACTCATCCAAACCATAAATCTTAAAAGGGTCTCCAATATATACAGCATAGGGATACTGAAAAATTCTGAACATTAATTTTATTTGTTTCTCCAATCTGCTGTATAACCCTGTGTTCTCAGATGAGAACTCTGCCAGCAAAAAAATCAACCAGCAAGAAGTCAATTAAAATGTTGTGTTCTAAACACAGTTCATTTTTTCAAATTAAGTCCCCTTTCCCAATAAGGAAAGAAACAGCGCAAGAAGGAAAAGAAAAGGCACATCTCCCCCACTCCTTTAAGTCCAGAAGTAGCAGAATTACTGGATTCAAAGTTATTTTTACATCAGTGTATGAAACCACTTCTTCTCCATGAAGTAGGCATTTACTAGCCAAATATGTATTTTACCATTTTCCCTATGCTTGTTTTAGTTTTGCACATAAATGATCTATATTTTGCAGTGCCTCACTACTACAGAGTAGCTACAGCTAGAGAAGGAGATGGCTCTGTAGTATCTACAAGAAATCTTGTATTTTTCCTACAAGCAACATCCATGCACACAGTAGTACTATGCTAGTAGTGCCCCACCCACTTACTTTTATCTAGGCAGATGGTTAGGTGTATCCAAATTTGGAAAAATATGATTACTCATCTATATAGCTAACTGAATTAAATGTGTGATCACATAGCATATGACCTGATTGAAGTTATGAAAAATAGTTCTTCTCTTCCTCCAATTTCATCCTAAACTAGTTTCCACAGAGAAGCTGTGTCTGCTTACTTTGTCAACCATGGGTTTTTCTTCTGTGTGTCCCGTGCCCCCCTTTTTTCTTGTGATTTTTTAAAAAAATCCAGTCAGCTTATCAGTAGAGGAAAAAAAAACCCGTCATACTTCTGGTATTATGGAAGAATTTCCATTTTGCATGTGCTACTTTAGAACAGCTGTGTTACTATCCACAAGAAAATACAAATCCACCAACAGCAAGTAAAGAAGCTTTGTCCAACAAGTGGAAACAGGTCAAAGAATCAGTTTGCCCAAAACACAGGCATTTACTGCTACTACAAAGGAAAAGGAAATTAGTCTCCCATTCAAAGAGAATTTTCCAAGCATGGAACACATATCTAGAGTCTTTGCTTCTCTTTAAAACACACATCCAGGCAACATCACCAAAGACAGTAGTCAGAGCCACTACTGCAATTCAAAACTCTTCACTCACAGCAACTGCACTGTTGCTGCAGCTTGAGAAAACCAGAGATTCGAATGACTGAAGCTGACTTAACACTTGTTTCTCTTCACCTCTTTACTGGAAGTTTCTCCCTACACAGCTCAGAGACCTAGATGAAAAAAATCAGTACTCTAGACACACAAGCTTTCCAAGCATGCTAGAACCACTTCATTCTCATTTTTTACATACCAAAATAACTAGATAATTTATATAACATTACAGGAGACACATATATGAGATAGAGAATGAAAAGAGCAAAAAGACTTGCAGCCTCGAATGCTCACTCACATACAAAGTTCTTACTGTCTTGACACCATTATAGCTGGATACAAGCCCAGAATTAAGTCTTTAAATCATCCAGATGAAGACGACAGGTGCTGTAAGAAGCTGTTGCCTTCATGAAACCATATATTCTATCAAGTCTAAGGCCACTACACCATTATCTAAACAGCACAGCAAAAAAATTTCAGCATTTTGGGCACAGTACCACAGAGTCAAACAAAAAAAAAAGAAATTATGACACAGTTTTGAATGACTAAAACAATCATATACATATCTTTCATCTTTACTTCCCCCCTGCAACACACATAATGCATAATAGCTGTATGGGAGCAAAGAAACACTAGCTTGCATTTCTCCACACTAGGCAAACATTATGAACAACTGAGTTTATCTTCACACTTTTGGTGTGAAAATGACATTTTTACCATAAATGCCACATTAGGACAGACCGACCTTGATTTCTACATATAGCAACCTCTTCTTTTCACTCTGCCATTCCAATCCCTCTCCAGTAAACCTGACAATCTGCATTTGTTAAGAAAGTAATTTATCTGTATACAATTCAAGATGAAACGCACATTACAGTTTAACTGAAGTACAAAGCTAACCCCTGGAAACAGATCTGCAGCTCAAGGAAGATTTATACACTTACCACAGAGACAATACAAAGATCAGAACACTTAAAACTCTCATGCTTCAAATGACAGGCCCACTACCAACAGAAAAAAAGAAACACAACACTCCTACAAAACGTTGTTCCATTAACTGTCCCCTATACAACATCTCCTGTACCTGCTTACTACAGCCCTATCAGCCAGTGCATAAGACAGGATCCTAAGCTAACTGGACTCTCACTCTTAATACAGCTATTCTTAAGTGCAAACCTAGCATACATAATTTTGCTCATCATTATTAGCTTTCTTATTCCAGGATACAGGCATCTACAGAAAATAATCTGATTCCTGGAGTGTTTAAGTCAAACTATGCATACAATATTCCCGCTATTCTATTATTCAAATCATCTTGAAAGAGTATCCTTAACCACTTGTAACAGGCACTCACGGAACAACCACGACGACGTGCTGTTTTTCAGAGTACTCACAGTGTTTTCTGCTTAAAACACCCTATTGTTTACAAAATTATTCCATACCACTGTACCTTAAAACAATCACTGTTTTTTTCCAAAGGCATCTTTGTTCTATCCCTCTGAACAAAGTAGAACACAGTTTTGTTACTTCGCTCTTTAAACAGCATTCGATGTACACCCAGGACAGCGGACCTAACCAACAACCAGTGAAACACAGGAATGGTTTCAGCATCCTGACTGGATACACAGTGGGACACCCCATATGGTAACCAAGGCAAAGCGCTCATTAGAAACACCAAAAAACAGTTCTCAGACAACCCACCAGGTAATGCCTTGTAAACAAAATCCTTGTCAGTGGAATAGCAAATCACCTGATATGTTTAAAACTGAAATACAGATGTGAATTTAAGCAAGCCTATAAGCAATGAGGCAAGTCAGATTCCATTATTGGAAATAAAAATCTTCAGTTATAAATACATACTAAGTAAATACTTTAAATTCCCAGTGGTTTTGCTGCAAGCTTAAGTATTTTGAAGAGCTTTAATTCTGCAACATTGTTTGTGTCCTATTAGAGAGATACAGCCCATGTTCCCTCTCCATATAAAATTCAAGAAGTCACAGCAATGCTGACCTTTACACATGGAGTTCCTACTAATTAACAGTAAAAAAATTATTTGCAAGAACGCATCAAATATATACACGTATAAAAGGTTACCGGGAAAAGAGCCTATCTACGTTTTCATAAGTTGTGTAAAGTACAAAAGACAATTTAACAAAACTTGATATTTGCTCCTTTTCCTAGCAAAACAGAAAGTCTAAGACTTTCTATAGATCTCTAAAAAGAAGAAGAAACACTTGTAAGACAGTTTGCCTGTCAGCTTGTTTGCTCTTTAGATTAGTGGGAATTAAACCGAGTACAAATATATTTAACATGCATCCTTTTATACGGGGGAACATAAAAATGTACCTGAGAACCTCTGTACTTTGTAAGCAAAGATTTTTAAAATCAAAATTGGTCCTTCAGAAAGCCTGTCTTCTGAGAAACACCTTCATTCAATCACTCTCATCTGAAAATGTTCTCATGCCCTTAAATATTTAAGAAGCCTTTTTCTAGCTAGGTTGTCTCCCACAGAGAGAAACTAGCTGTAGGAGTGCTACAGGCACCCGCATCTCCCTTTCTCCCCGAGACAGGACAGGAAGATCTTTGTATGTGTCCTGCTCCCCTTCCCCCCGCCCCAGCTTTCTGGCAGCAAGAGGGCAAAAGGGAGGGCTTTTGTTGCTAGATGCAAGACTCTCCGGCCTGCCCTCCAGCCCAGCCCCAGTCGTGACTCCCCTCCTCCACACGCCGAGCGCCGTCCCCGTCCCTCCTTCCCTCCCTTCTCCTCCCCCCGGTCCCAGACTCACCGGATAACGGGGCTGTAGGGGCTCCGCGACCGGCGCCAACTGCTGTAGGGGCTGGGCGACA
>NW_010556879.1:0-12057 GCF_000687285.1 Phaethon lepturus
AACCCAAAGATTCTATGATTCTATGATTTAGAACTGTTCAACAGGACACTAGAAAATATACTGCTGGGGAGGTCCGAGATAGCAGGGAGACTGTTTGACCTAAATTTCAGGGGAGAAAAAAACCCAAACAACCAACCCCCCCACCCCAAACCTTAGTTGTCACCTACAACTACTACGGTTGTCAAAGTACTACACAGACTAATTAAAAAGTGAGATTCTGAAGAACAGTTTCTTGATAATATTTTTAATACTGAATCAAAGGTAAAAATATCTATGATTAATAATCATAGATATCTAGGGGTCTATTAGTGTTACAGTAAAAAGTCTGTTAACAGTGGAATTTGGTGAAGCAAAGCTACTGTCATATACATATTCAGGTCTTTATACCAGACAGATTCGTGCTCTCTCAAGTTTATCAGTCCCTAAGAAAATGCACAGAAATATTTAGGGGGATTTTTTTTTTTTTTTTGAGGGGATGGGTACTATTTTTTAAAAATTCATCTTGATTACATCTGTCATCATTAATCCTGTTTTATACTGTTGCCATCTTTATAACAACATAGTAAAGACGACAGTAAGATAATTTTAGAAAATGTTATTTGGGGGGAACAATGGAAGGATGGCTTTGATACACAGAATCACAGGAACTATTCTGGCTCTAAGACTATACCAAGTACTCAGAAAGTTTTCTTACTCTCAGTCAGTCAGTCCTCTGCTTAAAGAGGCAGCCCCTTAAAAGCTGTACATTAAATGTATTTAAGATAATGCCCTCCGTGTCAGAGATATTTCCTGTATTTTATGAAAACAAATTCATTTTGTAATGAACTTGATGCTATGGGACTATTTATATTAGTTCAAAACATGCAATAAGACTGCCTACTACTGAAGTTTTCATATGTGGCTCAGGTCTAAGCATCTGAAGCTTGATCTATGACCCACCTCCAGCCTTAACCTTCAGCACACATTATATATTTTTTTTTACATCTGCTATGAAACTGAACAAGGCGGTATCCCTATGTAGTTTGGACTGAAGTCTAAAGTATTAGCAACTTTAAAGTCACTAAGTCTATTTCTATACAAATGAAGTTATATAAAATTTAATATATGCTTATTAAGAAACTTGTGAATTTAACTGTATTGCATTTTTGTATATAGTTTAAGGGTTCTATACAAAGAGACTATATCAGCACTGATTAAACCCATGAGATCCTAATTTTCTGAAATATAACAGATTATGGGATATAGTATGGAATTGATATTAGAAAGTCAAAGCTCACATATGAAATGGAGACTCTCTCCCCCCCCCCAATAATTTCATAAAAATAGTATCATGCCCTTTTTATGCTCACCTTCAGTATTGTTCCTATCAGATTCCAATTCCACTCGAGGTTCTCTTTATGATTGAGAACTTGGCTGTCTCGAAGATTCATTACAAGTGCTTCTTCTGTATCCTGGAATACAGACATAAAAAACTACAGTAAGTTTCCTTTCATCATGTCTTGTCACATGATATACTTACTGTTCATGTAATAATCATTAAAAGGGCTATGCTCCACAATATTTTACATTTCAAAGTAAATTGCATGGTTATAGTACTGCATTTAAAATCTAATAGTAAGAGATCATATTTGTGACTAAAAAGCATTAAAAATTATTGTAATTTCACCCCTTAATTTCTAGAAACACAATGCAGTATCCACAAGTAGCTAGAAGACAAATTCAATGAAAAAAATTCTACGAAGAAATCACATAAATGGCTCTGAATTAAATGAGAGTGTGAATCTTGGGGAGTGGGATCTAAGTTTCCAAAATACAAAATCAAATTCAGTTTTGAAAAATCAATAATGTTAATACCTTTAAAATGAAGATGTCTTTCTGCACACGGTACTGATCCCTCTTTTGGTGGGTTGAGATTGCTTTCTGAATAATATGATCTAAATGGAGGCTGTAAGGTTTAGGTCCTCTTTTCTTCATCTCATGAAAACGTTTTAAGCAGTTGAGTGCGGCACTTGCTCGTCTAATAGAAAAAAAAGACTATAATCACTATTTGACAACTGTTATTCAACTAAAGAGCGCCACTGCTATATCTTGAGTTAAATAAAGATAGTTCAAGAAAGAATTCACCAACAATTCCAAAGCCAATAAAAAGAAAATAATTTTCTTTATGTAAGTTTTCATACTTCCATATCCCTCAGTCTTGTACTGAAATTATACAGAAAATTATCTTTCAGAATTTCTAGTACCGAAGAATAAGCCTTACTGATAACTTTTCTTCTACTCTGCAATTAGTGGTACCATTCAGAGTTCACAGAAGATACTGCAAAGTTTTAAGTTGATAAAGTATTGTGAGATGTCACAGTAGATCAATGTTCTACAGTGAAGTTGAGATGGCTAGCTTCAACTTTGACTAACAAAGTATTTCTTGTAAATTCTCTTCCCCTCCCCAGAGGGTGGGCAGAGGTATCAGTAGTATATTTCTTGCTCTTTAAACAGCTCAGCTACTGACATGTAAGAAAACTTCAAAACTAAAAAGCAGAAGAGCATGAAGTTTCTGGGAAGCACTCTACAAGTAGCATTTATCATTTCACAGTAGCAGTTCGAAAAGATTCTGTAATGTATCACTGACAACACAACAAAAGACAAAATACGAAGTTATGATACATTTATCAGAATACTGCCCTGACGAACCAGATCAGGAAGGGCAAGAGTAATTAACAAAAACATTTCCTATAATTTACTATTAGAAAAAAACACAACACACTCAATTTAAATGGTCTTCTACAAAGAAATACAAGACCACTGAGTTAGAAACACATTTTAAAGACAATGGAATCTATCAAATTATTTGACTTCTTTCCTCAAGAGGTTTAAATTGTGTGAAGTACCCAGGAGATGGTATTTTATGACACAGCACTTGTGAGGTTAAATTGCAAGATTAGTAGATGTATAGAGAAATTCTAAAAAAAATAAGGAAAACAAAATTAAAAAAGCCCACAGGTTTTTAAAATTCCAAAATTCAGGTATTTCTCATTCAAAGAGAAATAGAAAGCTTCTATAAACATTTGTTTCAAGTCAGATGCCTAAATATACCTCATTTGATTACCACGAGTGCTAACATGCCACTGCAGAATGCTGCACTAAGCTGTTTAAAATTTCTGTTCATAGTCTTATATTTAAATGGAAATGACGTGAACTGAACAAATTATCAGTACAAACTTCAAACAAATGGACCAGAAAGTTTTAACATAATTAGTATTGTTACAATGACCATTTTCTTGTGAAGAAGAAAAGGTTAAACAAAACAAAAAAACCCCAAAAAAACAAACAACAAAACAGCCCCATGCCAATATTACGTTTTTTGCTCTTGTTCACACTAATAATGATTCACTGATTTGGTCTATTACTATTTAATTGGCTATAAACACCGAAAGAAAAAAAAATGGTACAGGCTTTTTCAGTTTGGAAAGCTTAATTGTATCAAAATGCCAAAAAAGAATTGTGAAACAATGGAGAGGACAAACACACAGAACACGTCTTAGATGGTGCTTGGTCAAACAGTGCCTTAGAGTTCATTTAAGAAAAATTCTGTGTAAAAAAAAAAGTAAAAAAAAATCTTGCAATCTATGCAAGAGTGTTCTGAAATCTACTATCAAAGCTTTCTTTCCAAATTTCTAAATTGTTACTGTAAATAGATCACACTTTTGGAATCATGCACTGGAGACTATTTTCCTGGTAAGTGTCACAGAGCATTTCTATATTCTATTTTTCTTTTAAATAAAGACAGCAGTGGTTTCAGCCATCAGAAAACTCATAATGTAGGTTTTCACTCAACTGCAGGGGGAAAAAGGAGACGTACATATTTTTGCTTTTAAGTGTAACTTAGAATTCTTACAGTCTTTTCTCTTTCATGATGTCAAAAGATGCTGCCATGTTCATTAGCGTTGGTAAGCAGTGCAGGTGATGGCTGTGAGAATGAGGAAGGATTGTGTTTGCCTAAACAACAGAAGACTAGTTAGAATAACTTATTACAACATTTTCAGCCATCTCTTTAGGATGAGCATTTGAAGAATCTACCACTTTTCACAAGACTCACAAATGCATGATAACAAACCTACCTTTTGTATAACATGAGAGCAATAATTACATATACCATTTTGAATATTTGATCTAGTTAATCAATCTGAAATAACAAGACAATTTTAGGACTCAGAGCCTTCTTTCGGAGCCTTCTCATTTGTATTTTTTGCATTGGTGGTTTTTAAAGTTGTAAAAATGCAAAAACATGCAAAGCATCAGATAACCTTATATCATGTGTATAAAAGTACTAAAAACTCTAAAATCAGAAACACAATTTAAGCTAATGATGTTCATTCAGTACTTTTGACTACCAATGATTCTACAAAAAAAACCAAACCTGATAAACAAACATAACTTCATAAATTATGGGCATTTAATGGGTTTTATTTTGGGAAACATTTGGGTTTTGGGAAACAATTTGGGTAGTTGTGCAAATACTTTTGAAAACTAAAGAATAATGAAGATAAAGAAATTACTTCAATATATTAAAATGAAATAAGAGTACAAATATTTGTTCAATATTTTGATAAAGTCATCTCAGACTAGTGAATAATCTCTTTATAAAACAAAAAAAATACCTATGCTTTGCAGCATACTCAAACATCAGTGCATGTAATCACTCCCATTCAAAAGTATTCCAGAAACCATGAAAAATAGCATACGTTAATGCAGATTCCTCTTTTTAAACTACACGGCTGACTGAACACTCAAAAAATTCCACCAATTATTTAAAAAAAAAAAAAAAAAACAAACACTGAAGAGACTAAAGAACAGATTTGTTGTGGTTATGACCCATGCTGCTGACCTGAGCTGTTGCAAATCACTGTAGTAATAAGCAATCCTATACCTGAAGATTGTGGTCTTGTTTTCATAGCATTAAGAACAAGTCAATCCCACACCACTGAAATCCCAGCCGAAAGTGGGAAAGTCTGAAGATGCAGACTATGTCTGATAACTCATATTCAAATTTTTGTAAGACAAAGTTGTATTTCACAATCTTATTGTCTCTTATAAAGGAGTTCATTTGGGGGAAAGAAAAAAAAATATAAACAAAAACACAAGCCACAAGAAAACTGATCAATAAGTGCTCTGCTGCATACACTTCTTGCCATCAAGAAAGGCCATGAAAAAGATAGAACTGTTTTGCAAGAAAAGCAAATCATATCACTTCACATATGACTAACAGTTTCTCAGCAGGCTGAAAGGTAGCACTGGAGTGTATATGAGAAACAGTATCATCTCTATACCAAAATAATTTAGGTTATGTTCTGCTCTTCAAGCAGGTTTCTTTTGGTTGGTTGGTTTTGGTCTGGAGTAGGCTAAAGCAACCTGAGCAAGACAAATACAGTAATACCATGACGGACAGTTACAGGCTCTTCAGGAGGGATAGGCAGGGCAGGTGAGGCAGAGAGGTGCTGTATGTAAGGGAGGGTTTGGACTGTATGGGACTTGCAGTTGGCGATGACATGGTTGAGAACCTCTGGGTAAGGATTAAGGGGAAAGCGAATAAAGTGGATATTGTTGTGGGAGTCTACTATCGACCACCCAGCCAAGACGACAACACCAAAGAATCATTCTACAAGGAATTAAGGAATATCTCTAGATCAGCTGCCTTTGTCCTTATGGGCGGATCTTAACTTCCCAGACATCAACTGGGAATATTATACAACAGACACAAACAGGTCCAGGAAATTCCTGAAGCACACTGAAGATAACTTGTTACAGGTACTAAGGGAGACAACTTTGCAAACAGAGGGGGACTCGTGGGCGAAGTGGTGATTGGTGGATGTCTTGGTCACAGTGACCATGAAGTAGTTGAGATTCAAATCGTTGGCAACAGGAGAAAAACTGCCAGCAAAACTTCGACCCTGGATATGGGGAGAGCAGACTTCGGGCTGCTGAAGAAGCTAGTTAGTAAGGTCTCCTGTGAATCTGCTTTTGAAGGTATTGGGGTCCAGGAACGCTGGTCACTTTTTAAGAGCCATCTCTTAAGAGCGCAGGAGCAGGCAATTCCAAAGTGTCAGAAGTCAAGCAAGCAGGGCAGAAGGCTGACTTGGCTGAACAGGGATCTTCTAGAACTCAGGCAGAAAAGGAAAGTGTACAGACATTGGAAGTAAGAACAGGCGACAGGGGAGGACTACAGAGATGCTGTTCACCACTGTAGGGAGAAAATTCATGTGGCCAAAGCTCGATTAGAGTTCAAGCTGGCCAGCACTGTGAAAGACAACAAAAAGGGCTTTTTAAAATATGTTAACAGCAAAAGTAGGATCAGAGATAACATTGGTCCGTTACTTGATGAGGTCAGTCACCTCACAAATAGGGACATAGACAAAGTGGAGACATTTAATGCCTTCTTCACCTCTGTCTCCAACACCGATGATGGGCCCTGGGACCCCTGGAGCCCTGTGTTGGAAGACCATGACTGGGGGGATGATAAACTCCCAGCCAACCCTGAACTTGTTTGAGACTTGCTGCTCCATCTGGATGCACATAAGTCTATAGGGCACGATGAAATTCATCCCAGGGTACTGAAAGAGCCGGCCAATGCCATCACGAGACCTCTCTCCATTATTTTTCAACGGTCTTGGGAGTCTGGAGAAAGTCCTGCTTAACCAACTTAATTTCCTTTTATGACAAGGTCACCCAACTAGTTGACCAAGGGAAGCCAGTAGATGTGGGAGTTTTGGATTTTAGCTAAGCTTTTAATACTGTCTCTCACAGTATCCTTCTGAACAAAATGTCCAGCACACAGCTAGACAAGTCCATAATACTTTGGGTGAACAATTGGTTGACGGGTCAGGCTCAAAGGGTCATAAGTAAATGGGGTTACATCAGGCTGGCAGCCAGTCACCAGTGGGGCTCCTCAGGGCTCAATTTTAGGGCCAGTGTTCTTCACCTGGGATGGGGTAATCCTGGTTATACATACAAATTGGGGGATGAGAGGCTGGAGAGCAGCCCCACGGAAAGAGATCTGGGGGTGTGGGTTGATGGCAAGTTGAATAGGAGTTAACAGTGTGCCCTGGCAGCCAAAAGGGCCAACCGTGTCCTGGGGTGCATCGAGCACAGCATAGCTAGCCAGTCAAGGGAGGTGATTGTCCCACTCTGCACTGGTGTGGCCCCACCTTGAGTACTGTGTGCAGTTTTGGGCACCTCAATATAAGGACAACAAACTATTAGAGTGTGTCCAGAGGAGGGCGACCAGGATGGTGAAAGGCCCCAAGAGCAAGACTTACGAGGAGTGACTTGAGGTCACTTGGTTTGTTCAGCTTGGAGAAGAGAAGGCTGAGGGGTGACCTCATCGCAGTCTACAACTTCCTGAAGGAGGGGCAGCAGAGGGGGAGGTGCTGATGTCCTCTCTCTGGTGACCAGGGATAGGACACAAGGAAATGGAATGAAGCTGCGTCAAGGGAAGTTCAGATTGGACATTAAGAAAAGGTTCTTCACTGAGAGGGTGGTCAGCCACTGGAACAGGCTCCTCAGCAAAGTGGTCACTGCACCAAGTCTATCAGAGTTTAAGGAGCATCTGGACAATGCTCTTAGTCATATGGTTTAGTTTTAGGTAATCCTGAGAGGAGCAGGGAGTTGGACTCTATGATCCTTATGGGTCCCTTCCAACTTGAGATATTCTATGAATAAATTTACAATTTCCTCTCATCTCTAGCTGTTGAAATAAGTATAAATCCTTTCAGTGTGGAATGGTAAAGACTTTAATCTTGTGATACAGCGTGAAGAAAAAAAAAAAAAAGAGAAGCTACTATAAGAGAGATTTTAAGGAGGGGGAAAAGGAACAAAGCAAGGTCCCTTCAGCTTCTCTGCAGCAGGGGCTACCAACAGCAGTGCTGAAAGAGCACTCCATCAAGTTGGGAGTTGCCTGAATTAATAATATGAAGTGCCCAAGCCACATCAAGCTGAACATGAAAAAGTTTCATCTGCCTAGCCTGCAAGGCAGAAATCTAAACACACTGCCACAGAGCTACCATCATTTTAGGAAAAGCAAAAAGCATCAGTAGTCCTTTTCCCAAACACAGAAACCAATGAGTGAGTTTGCAGGACTCCATCTTAAAAATACAACTGGTTACTGAGGATTATCCTTAGAGCGGAAGCCCTAGCACTTTTAGTACATTCCAAACCACCTTCCTATCGATTCATGCTGGTTTTAATACATGAAGCGCCATATGCTGTAATATAAAATAACTCATTATTTTGATGAAAAGTGGATGTTCCAAATTTGTAACATAAATTCAAAGCTATAACAGGAAATAGGAGCTACTAATACTACTTATTCTCAGCAAAGTGTCTGTCTTACCATGTGTAACAGTTCTCCTAAAAGGATAGTTGCTCTAACAGATACATGGTCATCACTACTTGTGATCACTTCAACCAGACCCTTCAAAAAAGTTAAAAAATTATTACATTTAATGTATAACACCTTATTTTAATGTTTATAGAAAAAAAAAAAGTAGCAAGCATCTATTTAAACTTCAAGACATTAGTTACCTCTAGAAGTCCATTAGTAATAAAAGCTGAAAGCACTAAAGCCAAATAATTATCCATGAGATCAGGCCTAAGGAGAAAAAAGCATGGAAATGATTTAGAAAGTACATTTCTTATTGTTTCTGCAAGAAAACAGCAAATATTTTTGTCAACAACAGAAAACTAAAATAAGAGTTTAGACTGAGTTTGAGAAATGCTCACCTTGACCTGGCTCGATGTGGTAGTATAGTTTTAGCTTCAGCAGCTACAAAGCCATCAGAAAGTCTCCAGCAGTCCTGAAACCTGCTTGGATCTATAACAAGAAAATATGGACAATGGTAATTATAACACTGGATTTCATAGTGTTATTTTAATAGTTGTCAGTACGTAAATAATAGTTCTTACTAACTTATTTCAGGTTTAAAATTATAGAAAATTTTGTCATAAGGGATCTCTAACAAGTCATCTAATCCACACCCCTGCACAAAGCAAGGCTAACTTCAAAGCTAGGACAAAGATCTCATTTAAGTATCAACTAAAAAAATGAAATTTCCAATTCATAAACACATTAAACTTGTTTAACAGAAAATATCATAAACACCTACAATTTTGAACAGTACATCCATATGTCGCAAAGTAGCAAGTTTGTGACAAAGAATGATTTACTTATAAGCACAGAACAAGGATTAAGCCTGATTATACAACTGCATGGCAAAGACATTTATAACCAGAGTTTGAAGAAAATTGCTGGAACATTAAAGGCTGAGACTTGCTCCTTTTGGGCTCATACTTTTGCACTGTGAGACAAAGCAGAAGATACTCTTAGGTTTACAAAGGAGTAATTCTAAAGATAGAAGACTAACTCTGCTAAATATAGAGACGTGAAAACCATACACTTGCCCTAGGAAAAAATCTGCTGAAGTGCAGAGATAGCTAGCAGATACACAATACACAGAAAAGACCCTTTTTCATAACTTCTGTAACATTCACCAGCACTTCTACATTACTAATGCTTCTAATACTTCAAAGAAGTCTAATTTGTAGTAATGTATTTACACAGTCTTTTGCATAAATGCTCCACTACTGCTCTTTTATGAAACATACAACTGATATATAGTAAGGATGTCAGAATAAAGTTAGACTTCTAGTAGCTCGATCAACACTGAACAGCTGATGAAGACTTTTAAACAGGACTTCAGAACACCCAATGAATTCAGTGATGGAACAGTTAAGACTGACATAATTTACAATGTAGAGGAAACAGTAAAGTGTTCAAATTATAGAAGAGATTAATAGAAATAATTTTAATGTGAACCAGTACTAAAATACTTACCTACACTGAGAAGTGCCTCAATAAATTCTTCCGCAACAACAGGGAGAGGAAGGCGAAATATATCATAAAGAACCTCAAGCAGACCTTGCTACCAAACAAAAAAGGCAGAAATTTTATAGATTTACAAAAAATGGTCTTTTTGTTCACTATTAATATTGAAGTTGAGATTTCTAGAGAGCGCTAAAATTGGTGTCTTTGTTTCTTTTAGGATAACATGCTTATTTTCATAATCTGAATGAATGTGGACAAGAGAAGAATGGAAGGGGCTTGCTTACTTTAGAAGTCTGCCTGACTGTCACTACATATTCTACAGAAGCTCAGGCTACTTGGATTACAGTTTTTAAAGAACAGTTAGTGCTGCCACCATCAACTTCATTTAGCAAGTAATTGGGAAGAAACATTTTTATTTATCTCAGATTCAATGCTTTAAACTCATAACTGCAGCTACTGTGAATTTGCTTTGACTTATGGCCAGAGTAAAAATTAATTTATGTGCTTTTCTCTTCTCCATTCCCTCCTCTCAGGCATACAGGGTGTGATTCCATTCTCATTTTATGTGTAAGGAGCTAAGACAGAAAAATCAAGCAACTTGCTTAAGATCACACAGGAATTTTATAAAGGAATTATAGACTTGGACTTGGGGGTCAAATAAAGTCAAGGCTAGTGGTTCTCATAATTGCAGTCTGCGTTTAAACCACTAAACTGATAAAACTGTTAAAGTTTTAAATGTTAATTAAAACATCCAATATTATTCTTATATCAATACTAAATATTTACCACCTACCCGTATTTCCATATTTGGTATACACAGTACCCCAATAAGAGACTGAATCCCAGAATTTCCAGGTTTGCACAGACTGATAATACCTAGAAAATATTAAATACATAATACTATTCCATCACCAAACAACAAAAAAAGCATTAGACACATTGTTAAATTTGATTTCCAGTTTGAATACAAGCACAGATAGTAAAAATTACTAATCATAACTTTTTTCACCTTTCCAATCAGTGTTTAACAAAAGCTTTCTAATCACAAAACTCTGTTTCTTCATTAAGAACTATAGCTACTTTTACCCTTTCTACTGTGAACAGTATTCTCAAATTATCTGCAAAACCAACATTTACATGGAAGAAACGTCAGAAAGAAAAGACAAAATTGTCAGTAAAGAGTAAATCTTAAACCTGAAAGATTTGAATCATCTTGGCAGAATTGTGAGCAGTTTCTCCATCAAAAGCTGTATCTTAAACTAACAAATTATTTAGTTACCTTTAATCTTAGGTGAATTCTAAACAGCGAGTTTAAATATACTTGGAGTAACATTCTCTGTGCATCATTTTTAATCCTCTTTTCCCAAATTACAAGTGCTCATCTCAAATTTTCATGGAATCATAGAATAGTTTGGGTTGGAAGGGACCTTTAAAGGTCATCTAGTCCAATCCCCCTGCAATGAGCAGGGACATCTTCAACTAGATCAGGTTGCTCAGAGCCCCATCCAACCTGACCTTGAATGTTTCCAGGGATGGGGCATCTACCACCTCTCTAGGCAACCTGTGCCAGGGTTTCACCACCCTCATTGGGAGAAATGTCTTCCTTCTTCTTTTCACAGCTGATTTTTACTTTGCATAAAAACTCTCATAATTTGGTCCTTTTACATTACATTTTTACTCAATTAGTTTAATATTTCAATATTAATAGGGTAATCCCTCAAATTGTTTATAAATGTTACATAATGCCTCTTGAAGCTAATGATTACACTGATTTTCAGCCTCAAATTACATACAATCTCTTCATTCAAAATGTGGCTGCAAAAACCTTGCTCGCTTCCTTGGCAATTTCTCTTCATACATCACAAAATAAATTAAAACTTACAGTAACATGCAATCCAGAAAATAAACAAGTTTCTCCAAAATGCAACTTTAAATGAACAAAAAGAAGCCAGGTTTCAACACCTTTTTGTGTCTTACATACTATAAATAAACCCAAATCTTCATTCATTAAAAACTACTAAAAAATTAAAAGTATCACTTAGTCTATTTATTTACACTAATACAAATTTAAACTTTAATGACATGTGCTTTATATGAACTTGAAGAAAGTCGTCAAGTTCAAAAATTCCATGTCACAAAAACTTAAGACAAGCACACGTGGCCACGTACACATTAATGGCATT
>NW_010556880.1:0-1743 GCF_000687285.1 Phaethon lepturus
CTGAATGAGCGGCAGCGCTGGCTCCGCGCGGGCGGGCACAGGAGCGGCGGCGGCCAAAGCCCCTCACGTACAAGAGCAGCCCCAGGGAGCGCGAGCGACCCGGAGCGCGGCGAACAGGGCGGGCAAACAGGACGTGGCGCGTCAGTTTGCGCGGCCGTTGGTGCAGGTAGGGCGAGCAGGGAAGGTGTCTCGCCGAGGAGACCAGCTCCAGTGCAGGTAAGTCCGCACTGGGGAAGGGAAAATCGGCAAAAAGGGCCGACAGAGTGTCACCGAAATCGGGAATAAACTTCTTGGCACCAATGTAGCATTAAGAAGCAGGCATTCTTTTTTGCAGCGCTGGATGCACGGGGGATCGCTCCACCTAACATGCATACCCTGGTACAGAGCTTACTCATTATATACCTTAAACATAAATATTCATACAATTTCCAGGAAATCTCTGCCTTACTACATTAACATAATTATTGACCTTGCAAAACTAAATTACGCATGCATGGGGGTCTCGGGTGGTCATCGGTGGTCGTTTGGGGAGTTAGCCCCTCGCTCCTTTTGTGGCCTTGAGTCAGCTAAGGAGAACCTGTCTTCTTGGTTCCCGTCCCAGTCTTTGTGAAACTTGAGATTTCTGATGCAAGAGGTCTTATGATATTTTAAGACAATCCTTATTGGTTTAGGTCCTTCAACCGGTGAGTCTTGTGACATTTCCCCCGCTTTGAGACTTTCTTTGAGAGTCTCACTCAAATTCCTGCATCAAAAAGCAAGTTGATATACATTGATCGTCTGGTCATAATCCAAAGTCTAACATATACTATAAGAGTTACAGTAAAACACAATATGATGAGTATTAACAATATTACTACAGGATGTAGCACTTTATTCAAAATTCTGGTAGTAGTTGGTGACCATCCAAAAAGAGTATCCCACCACTTGTGTTCTCCATCCTTTTTTACTCGCTCTAATACTTGGTGTATTTCTTCCGCATCATGATGGACAGTCACTAAAGTTTTTTGTCTGTTTTCCTGGACCCTTTTTAATAGTTGTTTCAAATCTTCATGTCGTAAGAGTTCTTTTACTAGGGTGAGATTCATTATTAAAGTGTAATTAGACCGTAATAATTGATAGGTTGTAAGAGGAGTAGAATAATTAAAATCACATCCTTTGTCATTATTAAAGTGTAATTAGACCGTAATAATTGATAGGTTGTAAGAGGAGTAGAATAATTAAAATCACATCCTTTGATGTCGATAAAATGACAAACGCAAATGTCAGAATGATTACTTGTATCTATAATTATACTGTCCACAAACTGTGGGCCCGGGTCCGAAGACATTCGTATTGGAACCCCAAACCTCAGTACTATTTCTTTTAGTAGGATTTTAGTTACCTCTCTAGCTTTGTTGGTGCGACAGGGAAATGCCTCTGGCCATCCTGAAAAGGTATCCACCAATACTAAGAGATATCGATAACCATTCTGTTTTAGTAACTCAGAAAAATCAATCTGCCAATAATCTCCAGGGGAGTATCCCAGACTATTAAGTCCCTAGGGGTGGTCGTTTCCTATTTATGGGATTATTCTTTAAACATATTGGGCACTTTGCTATTATAGATTTTACTATTTCTGTCATCCCTACACATATAATCGAATTTTGAAGGCTAGAAATCATAGCCTCACTTCCCCAATGGGTTTCTCTATGTTTCCTTTCTACCATTTCATTCATTATTTGTGGTGGAACAATAACTTGTCGT
>NW_010556880.1:1791-2693 GCF_000687285.1 Phaethon lepturus
GTTGCTTTCCATAGTCTTGCTAATTGATAATCTGTCTTACTATAATTAGGCTTCAAGATCGGGAGGTTCACCTGTTTTACTGGTACCAATGCAAGGATGCCTTGTTTAGCTACCTCTTTAGAAGTTTTGTCAGCCAATCGGTTGCCCATATTTACCATGGTTTGTCCAAATTGATGTGCTTTACAGTGCATTATTGCCACTTCCTTGGGCTTCTGAATATCCTGTAAAAGTTGCAGAATTTCTTCCTTGTGTTTGATAGGCGATCCTTGAGCAGACAACAGTCCTCGTTCTCTCCAAATAGCTCCATGAGCATGGACTACCCCAAATGCATATTTTGAATCAGTCCATATATTTACCTTCTTTCCTTCAGCTATCTTCAAAACTTGTCTTAATGCCACCAATTCTGCCTTTTGGGCTGATGTAATATTGGGCAAGGCCCCAGCTTCTATTACCTGTGTGGTTGTAACTACTGCATATCCGGCCATTCACTTTCCATCCTGTACAAAGCTACTACCATCTGTAAATAGTTCCAAATCGGGGTTCATTAATGGTTCATCTCTTAGATCCTGTCTGCTCGAGTACACCTGTTCGATGGTTTGCAGGCAGTCATGATGTAATGGTTCAGAGTCCCTTACTCCTGAACTCAGAAACATCACTGGGTTGCTTGCTGTGATGGGTTTAAGTTCCACATCATCCTGTTCCAGCAAGATAACTTGATATCTGAGCACACAACTTGGAGACAGCCATTGTCCCCCCCCTTTTGCTACATGCAAACATCCTGGCCATCCTTTACTCACATTGTCCAGTTGTCTGGAGAAATATCCCACAGCTCTTCTCCAGGTTCCCAGTCTCTGAGTCAGCACACCCAGAACAAGATGTTGTCGTTCATGTACAAATAGCTC
>NW_010556881.1:0-6409 GCF_000687285.1 Phaethon lepturus
TCGGGCTGCCTGCGCGCACCCTCCGTCCCAGCAGCACCGTCCGGCAGTGCCCTGCTCTCCCACATGGAGCCAGGGTGCCATTTCCAGCTGCCTGCAAACGTGCCCACCCGCCAGCGCGCTGGCAACCGCGACAGACGCTTTCATTGCTCTAGTTGGTACCGTTCCTGTGTGGGGTGCAGAGCCGTCCCTAGCTCCCTTCGTCATCCCAGTGATTGCTGAAGGACGTTAAAATGCCGTCAGCAGCAGATGCCAGTGTTAAAATACGTCAACGTAAAGAGAATCATTTGAGATTTGGAAAGTAAATGTTACTTCTGCCTCATTCAGAGCAGGGATCGCTGAAGGGTTTACTACGATTTCAGTCAGGACAGCACCCTCACCACATGTGCAAGGGTGGGTATTGAACCTGTACTTCTTGCATTCTCAGAGAAATTCAAATTGCAACGGGACTGGGTATAAAAGGGAGAGCAATTCCTTTTCTTCTGGCTAATATGTGAACTGGATTGTAACTTATTCATAAAATGAGATAAATTACTTAAAGCTACCTGCAATGTTTTATACTGAATTAAATGCTCGTATTGTTCCTTTTTGAGACGACAGAGAGGGAAGGGTCAAGACTTGGGGCAGCAAGGTGGGAGGAGGAGAGAAACAACCACAAATATTTGCTGTTGGTTTGATTTGAAGAGTGTTCTCCGAGGTAGCAGACAAACTGAAACATTTCTTTGCTTTTTCCTCTGTGTATGTTTTTCTTCGACAACACAGGTTAATACTGATAACCATATCCTTACAATGTGTAATAATATTTTCATAAAATGGAGGGCCTAGCATTTTTCATGAAAAATAAAATCATCTCTAACACTGGACATCTTTCCAAGGCAAACTTTTTTTTGAAAGGATCATTTTTAAAGTCTCTTTTTTTTTTTTTTCCTCGCTCTAGTACTTCCCAAGGAACACTTCTGTATTTCTTTCCGTTCTTTCATCGTCTGAACCCAGAAATAAGCTCCTACCAGCTAAGGAACCACAGATCACCTCGCTGGCATGCTTCCCCCGTTTGGTGTGCTCCTGCCGCAGACCCTGCGGCTCACCCTCCGGCTGCCTCTGCTGCCGCCCACGCGTGTGCTCTGCATGTGCTCAGCCCCCAGCCGTGGGGTGTTCGTGGCTGCAGGCAGTCAGGTGTTCATCGTGGTGCAGAGCCACGGTCCTCCAGAGGTTCAGATGGGAACTGGAAAACAGGAAAAGTGGGCAGCCATGAGGTGGATGCCAGGGTCTGCTCCCATTCCGGAGTGTGGTCCGGCTGCCCTAGGGTCCTGCCTCTGAGAGCTGGCTGATCCCTCCTGGTCTAGGAGGTTTAGACACAGACTGTGAGTAATAGGGTATATTAGTAAAGATAATTCTTTTAAAGCATTTTCTCCCCAGTCCCTGTATTTCAGTTTTTTTTCTGCTAACTACTCATGCAGTCCATTCCTGTCATGGGCAGGTCTCACTGCTGCTCTCACACCTTCATCATCTGCTCCACAGAAAACTTCCCAGAGTCCAAATCCTTCACTTTAACTGGGTATTGCCTCTACAGAGCCTTGCCTTGATGGAAGGCAATAAACAAGCAGCACTATCTGGAAGAAGTGAAGGCAAATAAACCGCTCACAAGACCAATGAAGGAACCTTTTACTCAAATCTGAAGAAAACTCCTGCAAAGGCATATCGAAGGATGGGTCTGTCCTTGCCATAACAGCACACTGTATTTCACAAAGACAGCAAAGAAACAAAGCTGACAGGCTAAATATTTCTCTGGTATCTTTAGTAGCTCCAAGCCTGACGGCATGTTTTGATTTCAGATCCCTAGAACACACATAGACTCGCTGCCAATTGATTTTGGAATGATAAAGGAAGAAGAATCAGGCAGTTCAGGTGCTTGCAATTAAGTGAGTATCTGACCTGGTGGAGCAAAATATCAGAAGTGTTAGTCTGGTAGGACCCTCTGGTAGGTGTAGGTTAAGTTTAGGTGTCAAACCTCAAAAGACTATTTTTGAAACTTTTAATATTCGGGTGTGACCTTCAAACTCGCCCAGTGGTAGCTGGACTTTGGCCATACTGAAGTCAGTAGAAATAATCATGTTGTGTAGGGCATTTCTGAAAAACTGCAGCCCGCTTGCTACCTTCCCAGCAAAGACAGGCAAATTTAAAGTAAGTTTTAAAAATTGTTCCCTTTTAATTTAATAGGAAAGGATGACCTTTTTTTGAAGCAACCTAAAGAGTCCACAGTAAATGCACAATTCTACAGGGCTTCCTGTAATATTTCATAAGCAAGACTGTCACTGTTTTTATTTAATTAAATCCTAGCACTCTCTTCTATACGGATATAAAGCACTACAACAATCCCCAGACTCCACAGCCGAGTATAATTTAATTTTTTCAGATAAAAGCTGTCTTTTCTGGATTTCCTTTGAAAGCTTAAGAACCACAGACACCATTAATGCTGAAAGAAGGCTGTTGACACTCTCAGAAAGGGATTTGCATAAATCTAGGGCTGGGTGCAGTTGTATGGGTCTCCAAATCATACAGCTTTTCCTTCCTGATGTGAGAGCCACCCCACACCAGGGAAATGGGAAAGAAGGATTAAAATTTCATTTGGTTCTCTTTTGCTATTAAATCCTTTCCTGTAGCTCCCATTGAATTTACAAGTATTTGAATATTGCATAATGGAGAATCCTAATAGTTTCAGCTCTGCTTGTTCAATCTGTGTTCTGTTTCTAGGACTGATGGCTACAACAAAGGAAGGAATAAAATCAATTATTAATAAATGGACTCTCATTATTTGGTCTAGTAGAGTCCATTTGTTTGAATCCGATTATTTTGAAGAAGCCAAGTGCAATTATTGCATCTGAAGTGATAAAAAGAATTTTATAAACCTGGTATGAGAAAAAAAGTAAAAATACTATGCTAGAAACATAGAGAAAACTACAGTATTTTCTTCTTATTACTTGTTTGTATTACACTTGCACCTGGTGGATTCAGACAAGTTCAAGGTCACACTGTATGCCGTTCAAAAGCACAGACGCTAGTTCAGGCTTGTCTGGTCTCAGCAGAGAAGATGGCTAAATACAGGCCGTGTAAACCAGGTGCAGAAATTTGATCGAGTGTGCCTATAACCCCACAGCAGATCACCAGTGTTGTGATGAATACACCACAGGTTTTGTGAGTTTGAGTTCAAGGGTCTTCACAGACTACTTGGTTTCCATTTTTGCTTTCATGTGCCTGTTTGTTGTTGGGATTTTGCCTCCCCCGCCCTGCATCTTCTCTTCAGTCCCAAATGATGACTGCTTTTTTCCTCGCGTGTGTATCTGCTTCTGCCTCCTGTACTGCTCCAGCCTTCACACCTCTCCTGTGAGTTGCTTTCACACCTCAGTGAAACACAGAAGACTTCTCTTTGGGTGCCATTTTTAAGCAGGAATCTCTAGCTTGAATGTAATGACTGATTAAATTATATGTACGTTAATAGCAAGTAAATTGTTTAACTAAAGCCTGAAGACGTGAATGAAGGAGCAGTGCTGGCAGACATACCTGGTTTAAGATGGAGACCTGCTAAATTCCCTGCACACACACACGCACACTACTACTGCTCCTCCTCCTCCTCCTCCTCTTCTTCCTCCTCCTCCTAATAACAACAATTTGGCTGAACATACCATTTTCTCATTTACTCCTTTTACTCAGTCACTGAATGAGTGATGCAGATATAAAAAGGCAAATCTCAGAGGTAGGATCTTGATAGGACTTTTAGCTGTGCATCCACGGTACGCCAGAGGATTTAAACCTTCATAAAAATAGGTGTGAGACCGAGGCCTTATCAGGCAAGTTTGTGATTACTGAGTTATTTATAGATGTTAAAAATTCAGAGTTTAGCAATTTGATATACTATTGCTGTTTGTAAGAAACAATTATGATTGGTTTTGCAAAGCTACTTAATTGTTTAATGTGGCTTTAAATCCTTGGAAAAACATCAAACTACCGCATGTTATTCCGTGTTGAATTCAAGCTGGTTCTAAATCTCCAGTCAGCTGGTGGGACTATTCCAGGGAGAAATTTCAGGCCATATTTGTTTTATGAAAAACTAAGCTCAAAATGCTCCACTTTCAGAGCAGCACTGTGGAAAACTCCTTTACTAATTAACCACTCAGATTATTAGGTCCCACTACAAGAAAGCTTCAAAGTACAGACCGGTCTTTTGCAGGACTTCAACATATACTTGAAGCTGATTGTATGGTTATGTGATTTCTTAAAGAAGAATATTTTCCTGAGTAAGAATTTGTAGAAGGACAATAGGAATGCAGATGCAGCTTTTGTAAAGGTGATTTTCTTGTTATGTCCACAGTATAAATATATTCTAGCTGAATTGTTGATTAGTAACACAGTGCTGCAAAACCAGCAGAAAATAGAGCAAACCATCTCTGTTGCTTGAAGTGATCTGCCCATCTTTCTGTAGATAATTTATATAATTTTTATATTAAATTTAGTCACCAAACCAATGAAAATGTCAAGTACCTGTGTGATATTTGCAGAATCCAAGTATGAGCTATGAATCCTAGTTGACATTATGCAGTACTACCATCCATATTGCTGCGTGACTAATGCCATCCTCTAGATTTGTACGGGCTTACCTGCATTAGCAGCAATTATCTTTGCAAACTTGTTGCCAGTGGGGAAGATCTCAGAAAACTGAAAGGGGAAAAAGAAGGAGACCATCCTTATCCAATGCAAACTCAAAAGCTAAGAAAAATTTTTGAACACGTAAACAAAAGCTATTTTGAAGCATCTGCAATGTAATAAAGTGATAAAAATAGTTACTGTAAATTTTTGAAGACAAATAGTGCCCAAGCAGTCACATTTGTTTCGGCAAAGTAATTGTCCTATTTGAAAGATGAGAAGGCAGATGTGACATATCTGTACTTAGTAAGGCTTTTGACAAAACCTGTGTGACAGTCCTGCAAATAAATTGAGAAAATATTATCTAGGTGGAATAGCCTGGGTTAATCGGTAGTTGAACCACTCTACTTATTAAATAGCCAGCTACGGTTCTCTGTCAAAACGCCAGACGTTTCTCTTGGGATTCCACAAGTGACTTATTTCTGTTTTGGCATGTTTTTGTTCTTAGCCTGAACGATATTTTTACATGACACCAAACTGCAGAGAGGGAAGAAATGTAATGTTCCTTTTGGAGAACTGAGCCTGACTTTAAAACTATCTTTATAAATTAGAGACATTTTTCTAAATCAACAAGCTGAAAGGACAAAATGCTGCATGTAGGAAATAGAAACATGCAGAATTACCCAGCAGGGAAATACGGCATGGCAGCACTACTTCGGAAAAGAGCATGGTCGTGCTATTGAAGCATCAAATGGGTATGATTCAGGAACACGAAACTCTCACAAAAGAAGCCACATCTTGTTCTTGCATATATTAATGGTCAGTGTGGTATGGAAGATAAAAGAAGGTATTATTTCACATTGCACTGAAGGTGTAGTCTGATGTCTGGTTCTGAATATCATACTTTAGGAAAGAGGGAATTGGATCAGATATACTCTAGGAGAGAGACACAGCCATTACATAAGGTTTAATAATTCCAAGGAAAAACAGAGGAACTGGGTTTGTTTAGATGAAGAAGAGAAGGATCAAAGCAGACCATCAAATCAATCATCAGTTATCAGACATATAAAAAGAAGATATTGATAGATTGAAGTGAAAAGTGTTCTTCTTGTACACTTGGGAGCTGAGAAAAATCTTCATTTCCAGAAGAGGCAATTTTGGCCTGCAGGAAGGGGGGCACCGAAACAGGAACTGTGGGATCACCTGAACTGAACATTTTCTTCAGCTGAAACCATTGATCAGGAGCACTGCGCATGTACTTAATCTCTCCTGAGAGGGATGGACTAGCTGGCATTTCACGGTTCCTTACAATTATCCTTTACAGTGAAATATTTCAGATTTTACAATGTTAATTCTGACTCCTCTCTCTTTTTTTTTTTTTTTCTCCTTAGTCTGATTTCCTAAATGAAATGAGGCTCAGGTGACCGTGCTTCCTGTTTGCCCATCTACCTGTCTTTGAGTTCCTCCCTTCTCAACGCTTTCTGAACTCTGTTGACCACTTCAAAAAGAGATTGGAGAGAGAAGAAATCGGTACCTGGACGAGAGACAAAGATCAAAGCCAGGCGCGACTCAGCTGCTGGTTGCTCCACATGGCAATACCTGGCTAACCAGTTGCTTGTGCTTACTGGGCAGCCAGTTACCATGCACATTGCTCCAGGGCAACACTAGCATGGCCTTCTGGTGGTGGCACCACCGAGAAGGAGGAGGCGGGAGAGAACCAGGGAAGCCACTGGCAGGGGGAAGGGTGAAATCTCAGCGGGTCGTGCCCCAGCAC
>NW_010556881.1:6423-24828 GCF_000687285.1 Phaethon lepturus
ACCCAAACCCCCCAAAATTCTCTGCTGGGGCCCAAGGGGCTGGTGTCAGGCTCCCTGCCTGCTGGAGAAGCAGGTGCTCGGGGCAATGAGCAGTGCCACGGGCTGGCATGGGGAGGCTGAAACACTCCGCGCAGTGCCGAAAGTGGCGAAAGATTTCCATTCTCTGGCCCACTTTAGAGAATAGCTGTGGTCCAGCTGGCAAGAAATGCATTTGTGATTAAAAAGAGTGGGATCTTTACAGAAAATCAGTAATTCTATTTCTCAGAATTCAAACATATTAGTGGAGCTGGATTCCTGGTTTTGTGAGAATGATGAGAATATTGAACGTCTGCTAAGGGAGACCAAAGAGACAACTAAGTCCAACAACAGGATGATACAGGAAAATGACTGCATGCATAGAAACAGGCCAATTATTATAGCAGAAAATTGTTTAGAGAAGCACTGTCTCAGCAGCTTAAATAATCACTCTGGAACTTGGGAGCTCTACAGGATGTAAGAGGTAATTCTTCACTCAGTCCAAAATGACACAGGGGCATTGATTCAAAAAGCAATTACATCTGAAAGCAACAGTTTGCTTGAATTGGGGGGCAGAAAAGGGTAAGGTAAACTGTATCACTGATTGTAATACTAGTCCTGGACACAGGGAGGCAAAAAGGGAGGAAAATAATTGCAACAGACAAAATACAAAAGAGCGTTTAGCTATATTCTTGAGACTTACTGTGGGAATTGCATAAACAGAAAAGTCTAGATTTAAGAAAGGTGTATATCCAATTTCTTGGGAAAAGCAATCTTTTTCAGCTGAAAAAGATTGGAAACCTTTCAGAAAGCCTGGAAAAACTGGGCACAGGATTGAAACTTGATTAAACCAATTCAGAAATCCAGACTAAGAAAGGGCACAAAGGAAGAGTGTAAACAGTAGTAAAGTATAAGAGAAAAGCAGGAAAAGTAGGAAGGAATTTGTAGAGAAGTGACTGAAAATGATTTTAAAAATCACAAAACAGTTTAATATATGAGAAGTTGATAGCCTGAGGGAGAATAGCTGAGTCCTATGAACTAGTCAAGAGTAATAGATACAGTGGAGAGGGCATAATAAAGAAACTATTTTTTTGCACTTTACCTCACATCATGCGGAGAAATGTCTTCCATTAACTCCTTTTCTTAGGAAATAAGGTTAAAGTGTTATTACAGTTTGAGGCATCAATAGAAAAGGTGCCAAAACAAACTTAATCTGAAGAAGAACATGTCACCACACTGTATATTATATGCTCAACAATTTTTAAACAGGTTTTAATTAAGTGGTTCATCTACAAGTAAAATTTGCCAGACAGCCATTTGAATCATCTACAGTATTTGTCTGAATCAAATTAAAATATGTCATTTGTATATAGGTGTCCTTAGAAACTTATATAGCTCTGTGAAATTTTACAAAAAAACCCCTAAAATTTCTGTATTCCTTTACATGTTTTATGCAAAAAATAATTTATTACTTGCTCTAAGTACAGTAAAATATATATATTGCCAGGGCTGCTCGGAAAACAAAACTTCCTTGAGAAACATTTTGAAGAAACAATAGTATTTTGTGGAATTTCATTGTGCACATCTTCAAGGCTTTGCCCACACAGCTTGGGGGAAGGATTTTTTAAATAGAAATACA
The DNA here is from genome assembly GCF_000687285.1 of Phaethon lepturus. NCBI lineage: Eukaryota > Metazoa > Chordata > Aves > Phaethontiformes > Phaethontidae > Phaethon > Phaethon lepturus. Next base: position 8,078 of record NW_010556881.1, read on the forward strand.
AAGTTTTCAACAAACTCTGTAAGAGTCTCCATCTCTGTATCCCTCTGAATAATCCTGTATTCTGCCAAAAAGCAACTTCTAATTAAAAACCTCCACAACTAAACATTTTATTATATTTGCTATTTCCTTGTCAATACAAAATAACTGACACATTTTTAATGCATAGTATAGTTCTCTAAACATAGGAACTTACATGAGTGTTTGTCATGAGTATCGCCTCATCGGGCTCCTTCACAGCCAAATTAAATTCATGGAAGTACTCCAACTGATCTTAATTCACTCTGAAACAAAGCTGACTAATAGGTGTTAAAAATGCGTTCCTTTTTAAGCTTTTTCATTCCCATGATAGGGCTAAAAGTTTGATTCTGGATTTCCTAATTGAGAACTCTCATGCATATACTTGAGCACTAAATATGCCTGGGCTGGGACGTTCTCAAGGGAATTTAGGCACACAAAGTTGTTATCATAGATAGTGTGAGTATAAAAGAGTGAAACCCTGATTCACAGCTAGAAAGCAGATTGCTGTATAAAATTTCAATATATTTTAGTGTGCAATCCATAGGAGCTTTGCTTTCAGAAATTAGAAGAGACATCAGAGTTCCCAGATTCCTTTTTTTGTGATAGCCTACATGCTTGAGACTAGACCTCTTACTCTATGTGTCGTTTCCATGATTCTCAAGAAATCAAGCAGATGCAATTCCATGATCATAATTTTAAAAGTTTTGCTGTATCAGAGGTCCCTCCATGAAGGCTTTTCTACAACAGAAATGTATATCTGGGTCATGTCATATAAAACTGATTCCTGTATTAAATTACCAATAAAAAGTACTAAATCTCTGTACTAAGCTGGTGTTTCTAACAGGCAATTTACTGGAATGCAGTGATAACACCAAGTTTAGGTTTAGCAGAAAACTATGTATAATGTTAAGAAAATCCTCCACATGACAGCAGAATTATCAGTTTCCTTTAAAAACCTTGGATCTATATTATTAAATCTCTATATCAGTGTGCAGAAAAATTTTCTTTCAGTTTGATATCCAAAAATGTATGATCACAAGGGAATAAAAATATTTCCATTTTCTTACCAATACGAATACTAAAAAAAAAAATGGGTTTAGATAAAATTAAACATCTTTTGAAACTCAAAATCAAAAGTTTCAGTTTAAGGCTTTTATTTTACTTTATAAATTTTAGTTTAGGTAAATTTAGTTTGAAAATATGGAATGTTTCACTTTTAAAATGTAGGAACAATTAGTTCCATACTAGGTCGTACAAGTATTTCTTTATTTACATAGTTCTGTTTGAGTTAAGATACACTTTCAGGTATGCAGACCATTGAAATAAAAAAAATTCACCTAAAACTATTACTACAGTGATGAAAACTTTTACATACACTAGTTTTTAAATAAATGTTGACGAAGCAGATCAAGTGCTTCCACATAATGATTAAGGGATGATATACATGGATATTTTCCCAATGCAGGAATTTCAGCGACGGTTTTTCCAGCTCAAAAGTCATAACTTATTTTAAAACAACTGAAGTACGATTGCACTAAACAAACTTCATGCAAACGTTTGCATGCATTTTTTTCAAACAAATGGAGTGTAATGGCTATAATTAAATTCGATGCAGAGTGAATTGGAGATAAAAATCAATAAGCGACTCTAAAATCTCATCACTTATTGATTCATGAGCCATTTATCTCCTTCTGCATTCCACATCAAAAGCAATTATCAGTTAATGAAATCACACAGATGCAAATCAGAAATAGGAAAAATTAACAGTGCCCCAAAACTGCTGCAAATATATTTCTTTACAATCTCCACAAATTAACTTAGTCAGAAAAAATGTGATCTTCTTGTGACTAGCTCTGGTGAGGAATTTTTTGGTTAAATATTTGGAAGCTTTTTTCTCTTTTATTAAAAAAAAAAAGTGTTAACTTGCTCAACCAAAGCTTCCTTTGTCAGAATAGAGAGACTTACATTAACTTTTCTTTAGGAAAGACCCCTCTACCCTATCAGTGATTTTCTGGCCAAAGTAGCAAGGAGTAGAAATCTGTAACTCACAAAAACCAGCCAGGCACAGCAGGAGCTGCTCTGGTCACCTCTGGCCTCCTCCCTGTGACCTGGCTGTGTCAGGTCTGGGGGCTGCTGGCTGAGCATCTTCCTCCTGTCTTCACGCACCAACCGGAACATTTTCTGAAGCCTTGAACCTGGTTAGAAAAACCCCAGGGGCCAGCGGCGGCATGGGGATGGCAGCCCCGGTAGCCCTGGCAGCCCTTCTGCCCGACACCAAGGGCAGAGCTGGGAAGGGGCTGGAGGCCCGGAGCGGGTCTGCGTCGGGGCTGGCTGGTGCTGGGGCAATGCAGCTTCTTCTGCTCTTTGCAGTTTGCTCATCGAAGGCAAAGTGTGACCCACGGGGCTGAACTCTGTCTAGCTCTGTAAGAGGCAGGATGGTAAGAGACTGGGCGATACGTGATAAAATGTCATATGAAATTCAGTGTGAAGAAATATACAGCTACGCGTAGGAGACAAATCAGAGGGAATGCATAAATGTAGTCTGTCTGAAAAGGAAAAAAAAGTCATAACATTTTTTGCCCAGGAGGAATATAATGACTTCTCCGTTTCTATACACGTGGTGTGGCCCCAAGGCCGTTACTGGGAAGCAAACGTATTTGTGATCCCAGACAAAACTCCTGAAATAAAATGGAAAGTGGGCCCTTTCTGCTGCTCTCGCCGTGGGGTTGCAGACTCAGTCTGCCCTCCTCACACAGTACCTCACTTCCACGGCTGAGCCCTTGAGGCTACATCTGACCTGGGAGATACCTGAGTGTCCACCCTTGTTGGCCAGGACAGCAGGTCTGTGGGCTTGCCAGCACATTCGGCAGGGCGTTCAAATCCGTTTGTGGCTATATGTGTACTTATAAATGTGTGTATACATATGTATAGCTGTATAAGTACTATATATGTATTCCCATTATAAACATAGAGTCAACATTACTTACCTAGATATGACAGTGTTTCAGAACTGGTGTCTTTTGCAGACAGAAATACATTAGGGCAAGCGACAAAATGCATATTCGAACAAATGAATTTAGTGATAATATTTACATATATATTCTAGGGTTTATGGCATCTACTAAGAAGTTATTACTGCAATTACAAAAAAACCCAAACCTTCAACAGGATGAAACTTTTAAGCATCTTTAAAGTTGGGAGGACAGCATTTTTTCATGTATTGGTGCATGCCTCTTGAACCGGAAAGAGAGAACTTGACCCTGACATTTACAGTATAGCCTTCAGATATTCCAGGTATATGCATGACAAGAATAGGAAAGGAGAGAAATCTCACAAAAGTCTTGACCTTCATTCTACGTCACTGTTTGTCTCTTGTCTGAGCGTATCCAGATCATGGGTCCATTTTTGTTTCACATTCAAATCCCGCATGGTTAATTTTTGAGAAAACACACCAAAACCCACCCTGTAACTAGCCAGGTTCAACTAATGTCTGTTATATGATAGCATGAGTCATTATTAGTAGTACAGATCAAATAAATTTTTAGTCTGAATTTCACTCAATTTGAAAATCACAGCTTTAGAATTAGTATTTGAAAGCTGGGTGTACGTCACATGAAGACCAATATAGTTCTAACTTGCACCAAAAGCTGACATTGCATGTGACTGGCAGGCGTGTATGGCAAATGTCATATTGTGGTGAAGTCAAGAGCGAGAAAAAGAGAAGCTTTGGGTGGGAGACAGAAATTGGAAGGTTTATGTCTAGCAACGGCCCTGAAATATATAACTAGAGCTATTCCCTCTGGCCTAATTTAAAAATACAAGGTTACCTCTGAAAACGCCTCCACCCAGGCAGCACTTCTGAAAAATACAGGCATCTTGTATAAATATCTACCGTGTACCTCCAGTTTGGCACGCGCTCCGCTGGCCTTGGCTTCACAGCTGTTCATAGCAGAGGACAGCAGCAGCGTGCAGAAAAAGGGGCTTTCCAGGGCACGGGGTGCATAATGCTAGTTTGTAGGAAATACGTATGGAAATGCTCATGAAAATGTATCCTGACTGAAAACATTTGTAAATGCTTTTAGAGGCTGGAGAACAAGATGCAAGGCCATCTACACAAGGAAGGTCCCAGCTCTCACCTATGTAAGTGTCTGTTGCTGTAACGTTTTGTGACGCTGCGCTCCGAAGCGGGGACTGCGTTTATCTAAGACATAAGAGAGGATGCCGTACGTACCAAAGCGTGAACAAAGTACATCTGCACAATGGAGAAACACGGCTGTCATTACGGAGGCAAAAGTATAACCATTTTGTGATTTTTTTTATTAGGTGCTTGTATATACCAGCTCTCAAGAAATACAAAAAGGGTCCATTTTGTGCCTGAGAAGCAAAGAGAATGTGTGAGTGTGTCTCCTCGGGACAGCTCCACAGCATTTCCAGTTACAGCTTGCTACAGTTAAATGAAGGAAAATGGCAAATTACGTAGATGAGCTTCAATATCAGCTCCAGGACAAACCTGGTTAATCTACCCTGGCTATGGGATCCTCAGCCCTAAGTCAAGGCTGTAATACAAACGGAATTTGAGAGCGTTCAACACATCACCCAGGGTGGGGAGAAAAAACAGGCAAAAATATTACATTTGTGTTAATCTGGAGGAACTCTAGTGGAACCGACAGACAAATATTTAATGCCCCATGCATCTAAAGGAGGCCAGGTAGTATGTGTGATTGTATTTCTGCATGTGGCATTTTCAGAACAAGGTGATTGTTGTTACCATCTCTGCTTGCAGACAGAAAGAATAAATAGGTAGTTGTGTCAGGTTAGTTGTCCAGAACAAAATTATAAGAAAACATGGGGGATCAATGAGGATTTTGTTCAACTGATTTTTTTTTTTTTTTTTTTTTTTTTTTTTTTTTTTTTTTTTTTTGGTGCCTTCAAAAAAGTCAGAGTCCTTAGTCGGAGGGAAAAGGGTTTCCCTTTTTTTCCCGAAAAAGGGAAACCCAAGGTGACTGGCTGGCAGCAGAGAGGCGAGGCAAGGTTCTGAGGGGTCCGGACTTCCAGACCTGGGGTTGTACTTGGTGTTGCTGCTGCACAGACCCCTCCTACCCTACACAGGAGCACCCAGACCCAGACTGACCCTTCAGCTGGGAGGTCTTCCTTCACGAGCCTGTAAAGGAGCATCTGCCAAAATGCTTAAAAAGGCATCCCCAGAGCAGCAAGACTTCAAGAGCCCTGTTACCTGCTTTGGTAACAGGTTTGGAAGTGGGGCATCTTGCATCCTCTCCCGCTGCCTCCCCTTAGCCCCTCCCCAGAGGTGTTTCTAACTACAAAACCCCAAACTGTGTCGTTCTTCTTTTAAAACCTGAGTTTAGAGGAATAACAAGTTTAGAATCGCTCTTATTAGACAAGTAATGAGTAGAAAGCTGTAAAAGAGAGAAAAAATTATTATATCTTCCAACTTAAAACAACAAAAAGATGCTTCTCTCAAGTTTTACATATTCTGCCACCATTAACAAACACTTCGCTGTCAGCGAGACCTATGACAAAAGTAATTCCATGCCTTCGGGAAGTTTACTCCAAACCAGTATGAAAAAACGTCCTTAAACGTGTACCCGTTTTGCCGGGTGCGGAATGCTATCGTCACCAGCAGGGTTCCGGGGACAGCAAGGCACGGCACTGTTGCAGCACTGAAGCTGTCTGACCTGACTATGCGCTGAACTGACAGATTCAAGCATCTCTAAAAACTCTCGTAGTTTCAGAGCATGGCAACTCCCTCTTCCCCCCACCCCACATCAAATTTTTTTTGTTTACAGTTGGTATTTGATAAGTAAGGATCTAAAAGAAAGTAAATCAAACTTTTTTTTTCACTATTATGCTTCACTACAGCACATGAAAATACTTCACATGAGAAATATCTGTTTAGTTTCTTGAGCTCATATTAATAATATCTCATTGAGGCCTTGACTTTAGCAAGATTTTTAAAAAATATGAGACGTATAGTTGTCCATTATACAGACTTCAACACTTTCTTGTAAAACATCTGGCACTGCTCAGACCCGGGGCAGGCTCCTGGGCCAGACGCATCGCTGACCTGACCTGGGCTGGCAGTTCCTCTGTTACTACACTATCTTTTTGATATAAACTGACGGGCAAGAATTTCACAATATTTGGTCTCCAAGGCAAAAGATATCTTCAGTGGAGGAAGCAGCTGCCCCTCCGCTTCGTTCCTTTTCCCTTTTCCACACTCCCTGAGCCAACAGCTTGTCCAGACGGAGAGGTGTTAGGTTTAACTGACAAGCCAGCAGGGACAGGAGTACATTTCTTGTGAAACTCGGAAGTTCTTGCTCCGAGATGCTGATACATTTTAAATCCTTCTCTGTATGCATCAGTATCTACTGGAAGTTCATTTTTGCCATCTACATGCTGCAAATTGTGACATCTGTAAATTGTTCTGTTTCTTGATGTCATTACTCCACATTTCATATTTAAAAAGAATTCATTCAGAGCATACGTTTGATTACAGAATCACAGAAATAAGGTGATTAAATGTTGCACACTTTATTAATCCTTAGAAACATTTACACTATGTCATGAGCCAATGTTTAAAAATGTGATTGTAGAATAGTACTCAGAAATTAAGACTTTAAGATGGAGAATTAATTAATGCAAGGAGTAGGATTCATGTTACCTAACTTTGGTAAAACTTAATCCAGGCTAGTCATGCAGGTTTCTATCTAAGAAACTCATCATTTTTTATTGAAGAAGCAACCTAGAAAATTATGTTAGGTCAAGCTAGCTCTTGGATTGCACCAGTAAAAGGAGATGAACTGCTCTGAAAGGGTTTTGCACGCATAACATTAGTCACAAAATGGAGACTCAAAGGAACAATTCTGTATTGTTGTTAATTACACAAATCAAGGTTATCAGCAGAGGCTGTCGGGCTGAATCCTCAGTTGTGAGCATCAGTGGGGCTCTGATGATTTCTGGCATCAGAGCGGGGCTTAAACTCTGTGGCTGAGCTTGGTCATGAAAGTAGCCTAGGGCAAGGTGCGTGAGTCTCTGAAGTTAGCTACGTGCTTAAGTGCTGCATTGAACTGGGACTATATGCAGACTTGCATAGTATGAAATAGTTTGTTTCCACTTGATCTAAAGAAGTCTTAAAGAAAAATGGAAATGAACAGTACAGGCAGGTTCAGTAATCAAATAGTTGACTAAAAAGTTTTACAATTTGAAACAGCATGTCGTAACTCCTAAAAGAAAAAGCAGGGTCTTTTTCCAGATGAGAAGATAAGATTTATGACTCTTCCTGCAAAAAAAACCCCTAGTAAAATGGCTGAAATTGTCTTAACTGAGGATGAGGCAATCAAGATACAACAGGTGAGGAGATACAAAAATCAACCCCAGCAGAAACCTATCTGGGAAGGACCAGGGAGAAAGGCCTGTAGCCACCAGCGATCTAAAGAATTTTACAGGCACATTAAAAGCATGTAAGAGAAAGCATTGAAGAGGTAGATGATGAATTGTTGACTTTCAAATTTATTGCCTGGCAAGTTACTCTGTGCCAAGCCATTTCTCTTACTTAGAGTTTATGACACTGTATTTAGAAGAGAGATGAAGCTAAACATGAGAATGTGCTGCAAACAGATTACTAATTGCTTAGATATGCTCTGGTCTCAGTGTTTTTAAATGGAGTGCAGAATTTGTGATTGTGCCAATATGTTATTTTACTTTTTCAGAAGAGAAGATGAATACTTAAACATTTCAAAAGCCAGTACTTACAAAAATACTTACATACATGTTCATAACACATCACATAGAACTGTAAACAGTCAGAAACTGGCCATCTGCCACTCTGATGATTAATACAAAAAACCCAAATTAATAGTTGTCCCAAAGCATCTAGCAGTTGTCTTTTTTTTTTCTATTCTTTTTTTTTTCTTTCCTTTTTATGTCTATTGTGGGTAGCTTTAGATCTATTCAACTACCCAGAGCCCTTTTCCCTTCTAATTCCTCAAAAACCTTGAAAAAGTAAACTAAACTAAATAAGAGAGTTCAGACAGCTGCTTCTATTGAAAATGTTGAGCTTCAGGTGAAAAAATTATTTCAGAATATATTTAAAACTAGCTTATTATTATATCCACTTAGCAGTTTGTAAAAAATTAAGAATGTAAAATGACACGGTTACAACTGAAAAACATGGAATCTCTTCCCTTCTCATATCGTAGGGGACAGAAAATAGGTATGATTGTAATTTCATCTTTTGCATCTTTGTGTTACATACTTTTACCCTACAACTAACCTTCAAGTACATTACAATTTCTGATTTTAATCCTACACTAATAAGAGATAACCCTAACCAAAACTCTGAATCATAACAACTTCAAGAGTGGTGAGGTATGGAAAATAATTGTCACATTTGGCCTCTCGTGTTATACAATGAGATCAACCAAACTCCCCAAGCTCATTGAAAGTACAGACTTTAGATGAAGTTTTTGTAATTTGAACTCAGCCTCTTATATAATTACTAACCCTCACCAAACTACCGTAAGTATCCCCACTTAGGAAGTAAAATACCAGCCCTTAGCTTTTAGAGGCCTGCCTACTCACATTCTTATTGGTAGGATGTTCTACTATTAAATCATTTCGTATTGCAGACATGCAAAAATAACGTTTTGTATCATTGAGTTCCCCTTCTTTATAATCAATTTTCTTCAGAATAATCTTCTAGTTACAGAGGGGCTGCAAAACAGACTATATAAAAACTGAAGAAAAAAATAACTAAAATATAATTTGATTAAACTCAAAGTGGACTTTAATTTTTCTCTCTATTATTAACAAAAAAGCAAGCTCTTTAGTATCAGAAGCCCTGTTAAAAAGGCATTCTAGGTATGCCATATGAGAATGAATTTAATGTTAAAAAATAATTAGATCAAGTTAATTACCTTTAGCATATCAGCTGTCAGAATTGTTGTTGGTATGCCTAACCCTTAATTAGCAATGAGTTATGATTGATTAATGGACCCAAAAGAGGTTTAATCTCAGGCTATGTAAACTCTATTAAAAAAAATGAAAGCGGCCTTTACTTTCGCAGACTAGTTAACCTTTCAGAGATACAGCTTTCATTTTGATGTCCTCAGAGGTCAAAGGACATCCCAACTGCTTTTACAACAGACCTCTTCATTTAGACAGCCAACAAGAAGCAAAGGTTAAGGAAAAGTTTTATTAGAACCTTGCAATTAACAAATCCTGCATATATGCGTTCTCATTAGACAATTAATGCGTTGCTGAGTCACGTTGCCATAATTAACATTGGATAAAATTTCAAATGGTTTTAGATTTTTGCTTTTTTTTCCCCTGCTCTTTCCTGTGGAGTTAGCTTTCTGAAACATGCACTTTTTTTATAGGTTCATAAGTATAAATTACAAGGTTCCGACATAAAGCTAAATTTGAGCGTTAAGCCACTGACGTTAGTAGGTTGTGCTGCCGAGCCATTTGCCCCAGTCTGGCAGTACTTACTCCTCAAGGCTGGAAGAGTATTCAGCAGGAGAGTGTCAGAGGTGGTCAGTCTATCTCTATCTCAAAAAGAAGGTAGCAGCAAAAGGTGACAGCCAAAAAGGGTGTACGAGTAGGTAACAGAAATGAACAAAGGCACTAATACGGTTTTTGTTTGAACAGAAGATGCTTAGGCTTTTCAGCAAGATACCAAGATGGCCTGGTAGAGTTAATCAAACTGAGTCTTCTAGACTCAGTTTAAGGATTTACAGACAATTTCGTAAACAAGTTTTCACATATGTCAGGCATTGGAACAGGCTGCCCAGGGAGGTGGTGGAGTCACCATCTCTGGAAGTGTTCAAAAAACGTGTGGATGTGGCGCTTCAGGACATGGTTTAGGGGACATGGCGGCGCTGGATTAATGGTTGGACTTGATGATCTTGAAGGTCCTTTCCAACCTTAGTGATTCTGTGTGACTCTGTGTGATATAAATCCAGGATGCCATCTTTTTGGATGTTCCAAAGAATGAAAAAACAAAGTGAGGATTTGTAATTCTTGTAAATTCTTCTGATCATTACACATAAGTGGAAGGGAGCTACCTGTAAGGTAGAATAAGTGGGGGAATACTTAGAATTTAACATAATTTTTTGTCTAAGGTCATAACCTTAGCTGCTGGCTGAGGATATCTTTTGTTGTTTTTATTATTGGCACTAACTCTCAGTGCCAATCAGACCATCAAACCAATTTTAAAATCATCATGTAAATAAAAGAAGAAAACCCAAACATTCAGCAAGTTAGCTTGCTTGGGTAAATATGTTGTTCTCAGTATTTGCAATATCATACAGGTATTATATCACAAAACATATTGCAACTGCAGTACAAGTAAAAAATCAGACCGGTGAAAATACTGTTCATGACTTTGAATATTCATTGCTTCAGGCTTCTTATAACGCCAAAGTCTATCGGCTTAAAACACTTGGCAGAAAAAAGAATCCCTGTGGAAAGTAATGTTAAAACAATAAGAAGGAAGAGTCAAATCCATATATTTATATATTGGTTCACTTTTATTCAGCCATCAACCTTTTCACTGTCCCAACACTTAAGAAAACAAAGCATTCACTCTTATCACTTTTTTTCTTGGTTCCCTGAAGCTTTCATCTTTCATCAGTGAGTTGATATTGCCCCTGTTTTGGTTACAGTTGCTTCCATGGCTATCTACCATGGGAACCCTAAATATGATGCATCATGGTTAACATTTTGTTCTTAAACTGGAACATTTTTAAAGGCACAGGTGTTGAAAACGTATTCATTTCCTACCACAAACATATTTTAATATATAAATTCAAGGCAAAAGAGAATTGCAGAAGGTGTCTCTGGGCAGTGCCATCACTCACATTGTTACCACAGAACTCTGCCTCATTTGTATTGGCATTTTGTCAAAAATAACTCATTTCCAGACCATTTTTTGAGCTCTGATGGATGAATATTATTCATTGGCAATATATTTTATCATCATATTTCTGTGAGTTATTTCGAAGTCATTTAGGCTTTGAGAATACCATCCACTAGAATCTAAGATCAACTATTTTCATGTTTCCCAGTGAGTAGGCAAGTTTGCAAATCTAGTTTTGTATAATAATTTGGGAAATTTTGCACTAGATTTTCTGATTTTGCATTCGATTCTGATTCAGATGAGGTACAGAGTTATGAAGAAAATTGTCCTAACACTTATTTTCTGTGTATGACAGAAATGGGGAAAGATAGTTAATAAATGCACAAAGCTGCTGAAATATGCCCAGTCCTAGAAGAGAAACATTAAAGAAGAAATTACAAGAGTTTTGGTTTTATTTTACTGTAGTTGTAAAAGAAAATTCCAAATGCTTTAACGAACGTACCACAGAACAAAGTAAACGAAGCTAAGTGGTTTCTTTAATGAGGAAATCAGACTGTGTAAGAGGATATTACATTGATTTATAACTGTTAAAGTATGGATAGCAAACCATGGACACACATCATCAGTCAATCAATCAATCAATCAATCAATCCTAAGATGAAGGTGCTCTTAAGGGAGGCCTGAACTATTTAAAAAAAAAATTAAATTAGGTAAGATCCCAAATAAAGAAATAGAGCCATTGTTTTTCACCTTGCATTTGTCTAGAGAGTGATCACATTTACCCGATACTCCACAAGGATGGACACTAACTTTTCGTAGTACAAGAGGGGGAAGACAGGTTGGCTGACTTCTCACCCTTATAGAAAAGCTTAATAAACTCCAGCTTCTGTATCTCAGAACTGTCATTTATTCATTTGTAAGATGAAGAGTAAAACTAAGGAGGCTAAACAACAACATCCAAGCCATGTAACCAAATTAACATTTTTATAGGAAAGCAAAAGCTCTCTTTTTTATTTAAAACCTGGTTTTCCATGAGTTACATTTTATAACTGTGGGCGTATGTGGAAAATAAATACATCCAAATTCTGACCTCAGTTACACTTGTACAGTCCCATTAAACTTAATAGTTCTTTATGGTGTAAGAGCTGCCAGGGTCTAGATTGTAACCGGAATCCTTGTCAGAGGTCCTCAGCTGGTGGGCATGAAATAGGGAATGTCTTGATACTAGAGTTTCCTGTGCTTGGTGAAAATTTTATGGGACAATGCATGTCTGGAAAAACAAATCCCACGGATCATTTATAATCCATACCTCATACCTGCTTAAGCACGTCATTCACTTTGCCTGCACCCCTGGCCCTGCGGAGCCAAGGAGGAGTGTCCTGGGACCACTGCTGGTTCCACGTCTGTGCTTGGGCATAGCCACTATTTGCAGAGCGTTTTAAAACTACACTTTCAAAAACAATTGTTTCCCTTTGCCGGAGCAGTTTCCTCTGGGCAAATTACATCTCTATAAAGCGCACGAGGCTGTGGATATCCTGTGGGATTTGGGAGTGTTTCTCAAACTTAAGGTCTGGATGTTCAGTTGTTCCAGTGTTGTGGGGGGAGACATGGGTATTCATGTCCCCTCCCACCACGCCCTGGCTTACACGGGCAGAAAGTCCACGTGTATGAGCCACAGCGTGCTCCGGCAGGCCTTTCCCAACCCTCCAGAGGTCAGGGTGTCGGGCGAAGCGAGGCTGCCCCACAGACGAAGCACAGGAGCTGGGCTGCTGTCATGAATGTGAAAACTTTCCCAACGGATATTTGCACGTGATTGGTGTGAGGGGCTCCCAGGGGCAAGTTTGTGCCATCGGCACCTGTAATTAATTTTAGCAGGGCAGGTATTACAGGGTACGGGCAGAAAGCTACCCGCTCCAGCGCTTACAGCTGTTTCCGTCTGTGTGAGGTACTCCTGGAGCAGCAGCTTTGCCCGGTGTTTCCTTCGCAGCCTCGCTGGCTTGCTTGTCTTCGGTGAAGTCTGTGCAGCTGTATCGGTTCCGGTTTCTGGTCGGTAAGTCTGGATGATATCTGATCCAGCCGGAGTCCGTCCTCCCTGACAGCTTGAAAAATGACAGGAGAGAGCGGGGGCTCCCCGTTGTCATTCAGGGGAAAACGTGGCATCTGCTCTTGTTTATGCTCCTATTTCTGTCTGGTATTTGTATGCTCGCCGGTTTCTGCAAATGTCGGCGTTTTGTCTTCTAGCGCAATCCTGGTGTTGATCCCCCAGTCCGCAGCTGACCTCGTAATACGTGTATTTTAGCAGACATGATTGTGCATTTGACATAGATGCCATGATGTGCCATGTATGCATGATACAGGTGCCTAGAGGTGTTGAGATGGCGCAGTTATAGCTTAACAGTTATATCTTAACCAACCCTTTCCACTGGGTTAAGCTTAACTAGTCAATCCTCTATCCAGGTTGGATTAAGGCAAAACTGAAAATACAGAGTGTCCTTTACCAAATTTGGAAATATCTGAGATTTGTCCTGCTCCAAAAAGCGTTGTGTGTTCTCAAAATCCTGTCTCTCAGAAGCTCAGAGGGTTGTATCTCCCTGGCATTTTGCGTACATCAGCTGACAAAGTAAGCCTTTGTTTACTCAGAAGCTTGTATATATTTGCTTTGTTTTCTGCTACTCTAATATATATATATATCATTTCTTCTCATATTCTGTCATTCAATATTTACTTTCGCCTGTTCAAAAACAAAATATTCAAACATATTTGACACGTCCACAAGAAGAAAGGCAGTTTCTCTGAAACTTGCTTCAAATACAGACTTCTATATGGATGATCTTTCTATCTGGGTAAGCCTCTTAATTGCTCTGTTCTTTGCATGTAAATAAAGCTGGCATATCTTTTCTCCTTTCACACTGTAACTTATTTACTTAAAATCTCAGCGTCAATGAGTACATTTTATTAGGGTTTTGTATAGTCCATGGCACCAAGGGATGTGGCATTGGCTATAACCTCTAGGCAGTCTTATAATACAGTACTTAGTAATAAATAAAATTTATACGAGTTGTTATAAACTATTCTAGGTTTTCATTACTGTACAGGTCAGGAGACCAATATGAAAACCGGAGTCTGCTGCAAAGCAGCGTGCCAGAGGAAAAAGATATTCCAGGAAAGCTGGTGTGCTCTTGAGAGAGGAACCTCTGAGGCTTTAAGGGCGGCACATCACACCTGTGCCTTCGCTATTGTCACTCCCATTTGAAGCCAAAGGACATTGGAATGGCTGTATATCTAAGAACGTATATGTATGTATTTAGTGCCCTAAACTAAATTTAGTGAGGGTTATTTTTATGTTAAGTTACTCCCAAGTCCCTTTGCATGTCTGTAGGGTTAATGTGGACAGACCATCCAGTGGCTGGATCAGGCTGCTGTTATTGGTACTTTGTTCGGTGAAGTTCCCCTGCTAAATGGATGGATTTCACCCCACCTCCTCTTTCTTTTTTAGGCAGAGAGGGTGGAAGTTTTTGTGTGTGCCCGCATGCGTGTGTGATAAATCGCATGCCGTGCTGACAAGCAGCCGGTTCAGAGGTTGGGTAAAGCAATGGGAACGTCAGAAAAGATATGGAACAGAGAGACTGAAAGGATGTGTAATTGGAAGTAGGATGAAGAATGACAAGAAGAAAGGCGAAGAGTGCACATGTGGAACACAGCCATAAAACTCATCTGAAAAGGTGGGGAGAAACAGAAAATCAAGGGATACTTGAACCTCAAGAGTTCATATATGAACTACTACTACTTAGTAATAGCTACTACTAGCTACTGGGGGTGTTGAGCACCAAAAAAGAAGCAGGAGTAATACGGGGGGAAGTATTCAGCAGCTGTTTACCTCTCTAGCTATCTTGGGAACTGAGATATCAATGTGCAGAGAAACGCAGCAGAGGCACGGAGAGCCGTGCTACTCCAACGTCCCCCAGAAGCCACAGGACGGATTCTGCAGCCGCGGGGGCAGGAGCCAGCAGTGCTGCCTGGGCCCACTTTTCTCCAGCAAAACAAAGTGATATAGCGCAATGCAAAAGGGGGCAGTAAAAATGCTATTTACAGCTATTTAACAAACTGCTCCCCACGTGATATTCATCTCATACAGATGTAAATAAAATGCTGACTTTTATTATGTTGCACTGAAGAAGGCGATGTGAACAATCCCGTCTAATAGCTAACTGTAAGTTGAAACATTCTCTGCCATAAATTCTGTCCATTTTTACGGCAGTTCTGGGTGTGCTGATGCTGACCATAACATTTTCCAAGGTTCTGTTTGTATTAAGGATCCCCCATAGATTTCACTGAGTTATGAGGCTATCACAGCTTTGAGAGCACCATTACTTGAATGCTTGGAGGCATCAGTTAATTTTTGAAGGCTGTCATAGGGATAAAATAGACCACTAAATAATCAGAGGAATATTCTATTTGGTTTTAAGAAGGTATTTTTCCCTTCTGTGATACCATCTTCTTGTCGTCCACTCTTGTTAAATAACTAACTTATCCCAGGTTGATGCTCATTACATTTCTTTAATATTCACAGTAAGATCTCTGATGCCATACTGCTTTGCGGCTCAGCATTTCCACGTTTTTTAATAGCCAGGCCTCTCAGTACCAGTGCTGAAGAAACTTTGTCCATCAGTACCAGGACACAGCCCTGGGAGGTGCTGGGCTGATCCTGCAGAGCTCGGACCATTCTCAGCTCTTGGGAGCATCTATGGGCCTCACAGAAGACACCTCCTCCATCTACCCACCTAGATTCGGGGTCTTACTCTGCAAAACACTGAAGTCAGTGAGAGCTATTACTATGGAAAAAATACTCTGAAGTGCTGTATCTTCTTCAGTATGTCTGATAGGAGTGCCAGCCTTTTGATTTTTGTTTGTTTCCACCACTACATATCGCTACGTTAAAGCATGTCTCTCTCCTTTGGCAATGATGTGTGAAATTGTTCATGATGATTAACCTCTGCAGGGACTTCAGAGGACAGAACTACTGCAACTTAGGGGATTCTTCTGAGTTCCCAGGAAAATTTACTGCCTCCAAACAAGTTTTCCTGAGGTATTATGCCTGATGAAAGATGTATCTTTTACAGTACACTCCCACCCCCAAACGAACATCTTTTTCACTATAACAACGGATGATAAACGTTTCTGTACATACTGTAATCAGTGTAATTTACTTATGTCACAAAACAATGCTGATTTATAGCTGTTGAGTATCTGACATTTTGCTTTTGTACAAATACTGTGGAGTTTCAATTAACTTTAATAACTCCCCAGTTGCTTCCCCTGTTTAATTTTTTTTTGGCATCTTTTGTCTTTCTTCTCCCCTGTGGAAAACAAACAGACGTATCAACAAACAGAATTTGCTCTTGTTGGACATGGAACATAGACTTGTGTGTCACAGAGTTCTGACACATCCAATAGATGTTTTTCAGTAGCCGTTTAAGGCCTGAATGTTCCCTTTTTTAAAAGCACATGTACAGAAGTGGGTTTCTGTGTCAGAATAATGTACAACAGTATTTACATTAAAGACATAAAATGACATTTACAAAGACACAAAAAAGACATTTACATAAAAGACGAAGTAGAAAAATAAAGAACACCACAGACTTACAGTAGACAAGGATATTGTTATCAGACATATTGAAGCATAATCAAGGCTATCACCACAGCAAGCTTTTAGTGTGTTTATTAACAACTCTGCATCTTTTAATGTATGAATTTTATCTCAAGTAAATATTTACGTACATCAGTTTCAAAAAGTGCCTGTTTCCTCTTGAAAACCGCTTCCCCTTTCACAGAATCACAGAATCATTAGGTTGGA
>NW_010556882.1:0-44867 GCF_000687285.1 Phaethon lepturus
AGCTCCTGGTCCCGGTGTCCGAGGGCCACATCGCAGAGCAAGCGTGGGGACCAGAAGAGGTGGTCAGGAGCTGGCAACAGCACTGAGACACTCTCCCCAAAACATTCTCACACCCAAATGCTCTAGCTGCCAAATGCTTTTGCCCTACAAGTGCTCTTACCCCAAAGGCTTTTGCCCCCAAGCACCCCCAGCCTCAAACACCCTCACCTTTAAGGGTTCTTGCATCCAAAAGCCCTTGCTCCCAAGCATCCTTGCGCTCAATGCTTTTATTCCAGTCTCCCTTACTCCCAATGCCCTTGCTTCCAGAGCTTCACCCTCGAGCAGCATCACCCCCAATCTTCCTTGCATTAAAACGCTCTTACGGCTAAGCACTTTCTCCTCCAAATCCTCTTGGCCCCAACCTGCCTCAACTCATTAAGGGGTTTAGCTGTTCTTGGTGTTTCTCAGAACCATGGCCCCCAGCCCCCAATGGGCCTATGAAACAGCCAGAAAGGAGCCTTGGGTCCCTCCCTCTGCCCCCAAGCAGCCCCCAGACTGGGCCCCCCACAGGCCACTGCTGTGAAACGTGGAAATGACCCTTTCAAGCAGACTTGCAAGTCTTGCTCCCATGCGTCCATCAAAAAGTCCCCTGGCCCCAGACACATCTTGGGGCTGGAAAGCTGTAAAATGAATTTGACACCTCTGCCCTCCCTGGATCTGGCTAACAGGCAATGGTCTCCTCTTGGTTTTGTGGTATGAGCACATGGGCTGTGTGTCCTGCTGCACCACACTTATCCCCGTATCAGCGTTCGGGAGGTGGCAACGTGCATGTATTGCTTCCAGGCTTTTGCAGGCTGTTTTGTCAGGGTAGGGGCTAGTAGCAGAAGGACCAGCAGAATGACTGCTGTAGTAGCAGGACGTAGGGGCTGGGGAAGACAGTTGGCTGGTTCCAGGCTTTTTCTGATGCAGTGCTGAACCTACATCTGTTTCTGGGGTTGTGCTCCCACATGTCCCAAATCGAGAGTACCTGGGAGCTGTGTGAGGTTGAGAGGGGTAGAAAAAATAGATCTCTCTTTAGTTCTCTTTGAACTGCTTGACTTAAAAATTTTGTGGAGGTCAGCTTTATGAATGAAAGAAAAATGCTTGATATTGTAGAGTTATGAGGCAGTGTAAATAAAAAAGGGTGTTGGACTCTGGGAGTTTGAGACTTGCCCTTTTCATGCTTGTCCATGCCCTTTCACAAGGCAGCGGGTTTTAAAATTCTCTGTTGTTGTGATGTTGAGAAGCCTGTGTTCATATCAATGTGGTGGTGGTGGATTGAAACAGTGAGGAAAACAGAAATGTGGAGATGCCTGTTGGTGCCACTGCTGGGTGTGCTTGTACAAGGACTGCAGGTTTGATTCTCCAGCGTGATTGTCTTTTTGCTAGGTCTGTGGGAGCACACAGTGCACTAAGGAAGCGTCAGAGTGGCCTGCAAGCACAAGATCCATGCCTCTCTACAAACAGCGTCTCTCTTGCATTACCAGGTGTTGTGGTAGAAAGTTGCATGACAAAGTTGCAAAGCACAGGTTAGTGCTTAGTGCTAAACCATGCAAAATTTTGGCTTTGAAGATGTCAGTGAAGAAAATTATGTTTTCATTTCTCAGAAGGTCATTGCTCAAAATCTCTTGTTGCCTTTCCTTTCTCTATTCCCTCCACTCTGCAGCTACATTCCCCTACATCTACTTTTGGGCCAGGCATTTCTGGATTTGTACATTCTGTGGATAAAAGGCCTATTGAGGAAATTCCCCATACACTTTGATTTTTTGCCACTTCCTGCTTGAACTGTCAGTTCCTAGAGTCTCTGAAGGTCTGAGGCTGTTTTCTCAAGGAAAGCTCTTAATTTAAGTGGCCTGTTAACTGTTAATTGCTGTTCTGTTCTGGCTATTTACCCGAATATCATGTCAACCCTGCTGTTCTGGTCTGGAGGCTACACTGGTTATCTGCTCTGATCTCTAAACTGCTACTGCTTTCTGCTGTTTTATTGAAGACCAAGGTAATACTTCTTTTCTTAATGCAAACTGACATTTCCTTAGATTTAAGGGTTTTGTTGAGCAAGCTGTCCCACTTGAAACTGCTTATACAATAGTCTCAATTTCACGTCTGGTGAAAAAAAAGGCTTCCCTGAGAGTTAATATTCAAAGAATTTTGTTGTTTCCTCTTCTTGGATGGATGTGTTTAGAGGAGAAAAATATGTAAAGCTGGGCAAAACAATGAGGAGTTGATGGACAGGCAGTTAACAGAGTTAGGTAGGAACTGGTGCTTACCAAACTACAAACAGTGGTATGTTCAGTGTAAGCAAAGCTTGAACTTTTAATATATGCTTACCAGGCTGATGGGAAGTTTGGAGAAGGTCATGTTATCTCCAGGGTTGTCTTGAGATCTGTGCAGTTAATGCAACACTGGCCGTGCCAGTGGAATTCCATCCCTAGAAACAATTTCTTTCACTTACTGTATTTACTAAAGTTAGGTTCTGTTTTCTGGTAACTAACTTTGTAAAATCAATGCCGTATTTTGGCTGTTTGACTAGGATAGTCACATGGAAATGATAAAAAAGTGCTGTTAGAATGGATATAATTTTGTCTCAGAATGAAGAGAGCATTAATGGGGCTGGTTCCCTTTTGGTGAGTGTTTGTAGCTTTTTGATTAATGAGAGTTCATTCAGGTATTGAGAGAAGAAGAGACCTCTCAAATGGTGCTGAATCTGTTTCCCCAGTATGTAATAGAATGAAATTCTCAGGCAGTCGCTGGACAGTAAGATATTCTGACATGAATATATATTTTGGAGCTCTGTACAAAATGAGGATTTCATGCATAGGCAACATAGTGTGACAAGTCATATCCTGTGTGACCTTGTGCTTACAGTATAAAGTTGTGTAATAATATATTCTGCTAAATTAATACACAAAAGAGGTAGAATGTACCTCATTTTTATGCTAATAATGATATTTTTCAATTCTACGTACCTTTTATGCTAAGACCTAAAAGTAAATTACAGGAAGGAGTAAACTAAGCTTCAGAATACCATTGTGAATTTTTTGTATTCTCATTCAGAACTACTTGTAAGGTATCTTTATTATATTTTCTGTTAATTATTGTCTGCTTTGCTTGCTCTCTGATACTGTTTTCTCTCCTAATATGTTAACAATAAAATATGATCTTATGAAACTGAAAGAAAAGTATTTTAATTTCAGCCACAAGAATGGACAGATCTGTCAAGGCTAAGAGGAAAAGTAATACTGACTGATTCCTCAAGGAATTAGCAGAGATTTTGCCAGTAGGATGTGCTTTATGTGGCTGGAACATGAAGTAAATTTGGGATGTGTGGTTCATCCTGTGGTATAACTGTCGGTGAAAAGCTGATGAGACTTCACAAAGAGGTTAGGTGAGGGAACAAAAGAAACCTAAATTATTTTGTTTAATTCGAATCACAAAGGATAGGATTTCCAGAAGTGATTACTGGCTTAGTTCTACTGTTATTAATGTCAGTGGTAAAAATGCCATTTACCCCAGTGAGAGCAGATATAGGCCACTGACGAGTGCTTTAACAATCCTGTCCTTACCTGTTTGTAAAGTGTGAGTTGAATCTTGCATTCCTGATACTCCAGCATGTGTTTCTTACACACTTCAGCACAGGATTTTATTCTCTGTCATATCTCTTTATGTGGAGGTAGAGTAGCATTTCTGGGATAAAGATCCAGCTCGTAATGTTCTTCAGCAGCTCTTTCTCCATTGATGTCAAGTGAGGTTGTATGGGCGTCAATTAGTACAGAATTTACTCGAACTTATTAATGCATATTTACAACCTTAATTCCAGTTTAACAGAACGTTTTGTGGTGGAACATTTACAGAAGGAGCATGTGGAAAAATGATCACTGCATTTATTAAGCACAAAGAAAGCATCCCTATACTGCTGTGTAGGAGCAACTGACAAAACAGAACATATTACAAGAAACTATCTTTTTCATTAAGTCTGCACAAAATGAGGATTTAACGCATGGGCAGCACAGTCAGTCCCAGCGGTTTAGTGCCCATAATCCTACCTTGAAAATGGCTTCACAATAATAATTACTGTTACAAAATGGACACTGCTTCCCATTTTGGCATGTCTGCTTCACACATAACTAACTGCACTCACAGAAGGCAGGATCTTATTTTACCAGACGCCTAGTTCCAGGAATGCAGCTATGTTAACCTTCCCATAAGATTTCCAGTCTCAAACTGACAACTTTCTGCTTTGCCTTATTTTTGCCACAGCAATGCGGAGTATGTGTGGCTACCACCCTCACTTTGGCATGCTCAAATTATCCCTGGACATTAAGATACTATGACATGAATATATATTTGTGAGCTTTGCACAAAATGAGGATTTCACGCATAAGCAACATAGTGTGACGAGTAGTATCCGGCATGACCTTGCAAATGCCGGCTGAGCTCCAGAATAAACAGCTCAAAAGAGCAAGGAGTGTAGCAGATTCTTGGGTTCTGGAAGGAATTCCCATTGTTTGGTTCCAAGCCTGCAGTGAGTAGCATACAACTCTTCCTACAAGTTCTTAAAACTTACCTGCTTTACACAGGTTGTGAAGTACCCCGGCCCAGAGAACAAAAATTTCCAACTACTTTTAGAAAGTCAGGGTTATTATTACAGAAAATCCATAATCATCCGTGGAACTCACCACAGTGAGCTGAAAATCCTCTTCATGGCTGGAGATTTCAAAGCTCCTGGGTTCCAGATGTGGAGTGCTGTTTCTCATTTTAACAGGCCTACATTTGGTGCTTGTTTAGGCTGTATGTCCTATCTCCGGTACATTTTCTTACCAGCTTGTTTCTCTTGCTAAATGAACAATAGGGTTGAATGAAACATTTTTTTTCTGCATTTCAAAAATAAGTGTGACCTTTTTAAAGCTGAAAATAACATAGGTGTTACTGATACATATAGGGAGGCAAGAAAGTGTCTTCTCAAACGTCTCTCAGGGCTTAGAACAATCTGGTGCAATCTGGCCCCTTGTTAGAGCTGTCCTTGAGTATGGACTCCTGGGTGGGGCAGAAGAGGTTGCAGAGCCTGTTGGTGAAGTCAGAGCCCTGACAAATAATTGGCCATACATTATTGTGTATAATAAAAGCTTTATTTATGCACAGCTAATGACTCATCAGTGTGAAGTTTTCTTTAAGGTTCTCTTTGCACAGATTGTACATTTTTGTTCAGGGGAAATAAAATGAAATAGGATCTTGAAATATGCATGTTGTCCTTCCTTAGACTGTATGAAAGATGCATATTATTCAGCATATTTTTGAGTTCTTTGTTGTTTAAAATTTCAGTGGGTTTCATCAGCTTTTTAGGCGTAAAACTGAGTCTACAGCTGTGGGCTTGTGCTTGTTCTGGAGCAAAAAGCCTTGTAGAAACAAGATAGGAATGGATCTCAGGAGGCCATCTTCCTCTCTCAAAGGCAGGATAGCTGTGCCATTATTGGTGAAAGTTCGTTCACTCCATTCTTAAAAACCTTCTGCAACAAAGATTTTGCAGTCTTCCTGGGCAACCCATTGACCTAAATATTTCTTGCCATATTGAATTCCATTATGACTTGTCCTACCTAAATTGGACATGAAGAGGAGTCTATTCACTCCTCCTATCTTTTCACATACCTGAAGAACATGACTGTGTCCCCTGCTAGTCATCTTCTCTCGGGACTAAGCAATCCCAGTTTGTTCCCCTGTTCCTCAGAGGTCGAGTTCCAGACTTCCTCCAGTTAGTCCAGACCCATCCCGAAGGGTTGAGCCAACGGCTGGACTCAGTGTCACTCCAGCCGATTCCCTACCATCTCCTGTTAGGATGGAAATTAACTTTGCTTTCCTCAGTAGTCTTGTTTAAACATCCCAACGTAGTGTTTTCTATTTAGGTTCAATTCTTAGGGCTTTAATAAAGGCTTGTAGACTTTCATGAGGCTTGTAGACTATGGAGAAAGTAGCATTAGTAAAAATGAATAATATATATCTCTTAATATGGCAATATATCTTATCCGTGAAATATTTTTTCTTTTATGAGTTTTATCTTTCTTCTCTCTCCTTTTCTAGCTGAGGAGATAATTTTAGGTAAATGACAATACCACTCCTATTTCCAATGTAACGATAGGATTGTTTGAAGTGAAACACAGTCCCATACTATATAACTGTCCTATGTATTTACAAGAATAAGTTATTCTGGTTCTGCTTTTTGCTGTGGTATATTAGGAAAATTATGCCTAAATTTTAGAATTATTGATATATAGGTGCAGACACAGCAGATCATAGACTCAGTGCATACATTTTGGCCTAAGAACACATTCATTTTGCTTCTAAAAAGCATTCTAAAGTATAATATATTTGATAATATTTCTTAAATTGTGAAGTGTCTGAGGTTGGGATATTCATAGATGTTTGCAGAGCACCTAGCATTCATCTCTGATTGGGGCCTATGGGTAGTTTAAACACATAAATATTTAATAGTAATGGTAATTACCCTTTTTTCAGAATAATAATGTCTTTGAAGTTCCATCTTAGATGAGTGAAACCCCCTTAATGATTTTTTTCCCACCACTTTGAAGAATATTCTCTCGTCATCGGAAGCATTTCTGGAATTCATAGGTCTGTACATTGTAAAAATGCCACACTTCATAAACTACAGAACTGTCTGCTCCAACCTGTCTCCTGCTTAAGATGTACAGAAATCAGAATGCAAGTGGCATGACTGTGTGTATTCTGTGGATGTTTCTACCTTAGTGTTTTAGTTCAGATCAAGAATGGTGTTTGGAAGGGATCAGGCCCACTTCCAGCACTTTGATTCTCATTATGGAGTGGTGTCCCAGAACAAAAACTGGATTCCCCTTGGATTAAACTACACCAGAAGGTATTATCTAGCTGCTTGGGAGTATTCCTTCTATTGGACCAGACCAGAACTAGCCTGTGATTAACTGTCTGAAAAGTACGTAATATGGACATCGGGTCCTTAGCACCATTTTGCTTTACAGTTCATGTCTCGTTTCCCTGCCTTGTCTGCTGATGTAGACATGGTCCTTGGTTTCAGAGCTGAGAGGCCATTAGGAAATAAATCCCACACTGATTGCATTACACTAAGTTCACTGCTTTACTGAAAAATCTCCAAGGAATATTCTATGAGATACCAGCCCCTAACCACAGTGAAATATACTCTGCTGTATTAAAACTGTGAAAGAAATGACAGAAGGGTTTTCTTTTGACTGCATTTATGAACCTTTGTGGAAAAGGCCAATTAATGGAACTCTTTGTGGAGTCCTCCGCTTGAGTTTCATTTGAGGACCCTGTGGTAAGATACCTAGCAAGGCAAAGACTTCACAATATGACATCACAACCATGCAGATAGGTACTTTAAGTGACCTGTGAAAACTTGACAGAATATTGA
Organism: Phaethon lepturus; assembly: GCF_000687285.1. Classification (NCBI taxonomy): domain Eukaryota; kingdom Metazoa; phylum Chordata; class Aves; order Phaethontiformes; family Phaethontidae; genus Phaethon; species Phaethon lepturus. Next base: position 7,433 of record NW_010556882.1, read on the forward strand.
CTATATGGTATCCATTTAAAAATGGCTGTCTTGATGTAATGACAGCAGCACTAGCAAATAAATAATACATATTTTTAAAATTTCTGTAATTATATGCTTACCCAATAGGCCAGAACAGCTCTGTCCCAAGGAGCTGTTGCAGTCTGAGTAAATAATACATGTTTTAAAGTCCATAATTACATATTTAAACGATAGACTATCGAGGAAATAATGCACATTTTAAAAAGTCCATAATTACATATTTACATGATAGTCTGTAAATTCTGTAATTACTTATTTACACAATAGACCATAGCAGCTGTTACAGTCTATTATGGTAACTCTCATAGAATTATATTATGGATTTTTTTATAACTTAAAAAATAAGTATATTCAACCAGAAAATGGTATTCTTAGTCATAAAAAATGCCACAAACCTCTAAGATAAGAAAATATGAAGAAAGGTAAAAATTTAGGGTGATACAGAGATAGAGAGGTTCTTATCCCTTCAGTGATAAATGTCTTTTGTTAGCATGAGGAGCTTAGGATTTTTCATTAATTTCAGAATTTCTTTATTTAGGAAGCAGAAATATAAATATGCAACATTATATGATTACACTTTCCTTATTGTCATGTAGACATTCAATTTGGATAAGCATTTGGGATTCTTAAAATTCTTTAGTTCCTGTTCTGCTCTTATTAAAATCAGTGATAAAACTCCCATCAACCCTGGTTTCAGAAATCATTTATATTGAGGACAGCACTTAAACATGTGCTTGAAATCAATGGCACTTAAGCATCTTTTAAAAATAAGCACATACTTAAGGACTCTCATGAATTCTGATGGACCAAAACATATGATTAAATGCTTTCCTGAATTGGGATACTGTCTTCCATGAAGGCAGAATTGGAACCTTCCACGTACATGGCTTATTGGTGGGCCACAGCTTTTTTGTTGTTCGTGATGTGGCTTCTCCCTGAGGAAAAGCTTTTTTAGCATGTTAACTACAGACATATGGATGTAAGAATTGCTGCTGTGGCAAATGTGTTGCTGCTTCTTTGTTCTTTGCAGAGGTTCATAAATTGAGAATTCATCCAGTGTTTTCCATAGCTTAGCTGCTGAATTTATTCCTCATGTTAAAGACTGGATCAATACATCTAAATGAAACTTCTGTCCATAATTACTACTAAATAGCAAGGCTAAATCAAGCAAGTCAGAATCTGACATGTAGCTCAGCCAGACCTTATGCATTTAGTAACGAAACAGAGTATGAGAGACCTTTGATCCTCACTGTTAGTTTCATTAAAACATTTGAGTTAAGAGAATTTGAACTGTTGGGAGCCCTATTTATGGACATGCCTTAAATGTGATGAAATATGCAAGTATGTTTTAACAGTGGTTTGAGGTCAAGGTGTTCAGCTGCGCTATGTAGGCTGGTCACATATTCTGACTGAAAGTATCAGGTACAGGACTGAAGGTTTTGTCTTTGCTTGGCAATGAACAGTATAGCATCAAATTTGGTAAAGAAGTATCTATTCAGAAAAAAAGATAACATTTTATTAAGTGAAGTATGCAGAAATTGACTTGCACTGGGAAAAGAAAAGTCTCAACAAGATATACTTCTATTTTTTGCTATGGATCTTCCCAGATGTTACTGACACCAGTGCACACATTTGGATATTTGGTTAAGTGACCTGGAGCTTCAAAGGCCAAAGGGAAAGTCAATATCAATCCTTTGTTAGAAACACAAGGCTCGTGGAAAAAATGATTAAATAGCAGAAGCCTAATTCTTACCTCTTGCATGGTGCTTTTTACCTGTGTAAAATAGATACACAGCATTACCTGACCGGTTAGTCTTTGAAACCAGCAAAGGTAAACAAGAGATGCAAGGAATTAGAGAACCAAAAGTGAGGACAATAACTGCAGGTTATGTGGGAACCATATTAAAGTCATTTAAATTTAAAAGCACCTTCATTTTTTTGCATTCTCCACAACAAATCCTTGCATTTGAGAAGTAAAAAACAGAAGACCTCTCTCTTGTTGGACAGCTCTGTGGCACTCAGTACAATGAGAATAACCGATCCGCTACGTGTAAGTACTATCCCTGTGAAACTGTCAAGGTCAGTTTCTGTGTCATTTTTCTACTCTGTTTTCCATTAAAAAATATACACATAAACATTTGCTGGCTTTGTAACACTTCTGAGCTTTACACTTGAGTTAACATACAGGAGTTGTCATATTTTACATGTGCATCCTAATCCTGCAAGTTATTCAGATTCTTTGAAGGTTTTGTGGATCTTCAGCTTTTCACCAGGTGAATGTTGAGAGTCTTTGCTTCTCCTATCCTTTTTTATTTGTACAGCATCCATCCTTGCCAGGCAGGCATATTATCTGCTAGAAGTTCTGTTACATATTATTGTTAAATAAAGATTTTGTATTCATGTAACTGTGGCAGTTCTCTAATAATTGTGACCTAAGGTTGAATAGATCCAGAAGGGCACAATATAAATTTACACAAATAAACAAGATGTGTTGCACAACAGAAGCTATATAAAGGGGAAGCGTTTTAATCATATGCTTTTTGGGCACAAACTAGCTTATTTTATTGTGAAAAATCCCACTGGAGAGCCAGCACAGGGAATATTAGATGAAGGTGGCAGGCAGATTCCAGCACGTTATATTTGCCAATAAGCAGTACTTTCCACTTGTAATTTTGTTAATTGTCAGAAGTAATTTAAATTCATCAATTATCAATGAGTAATTCTATTGGAAGTGTTTCTAGGAAAAGTTAAAATCTCAGCTGGACTGACACAACACTTTCTCCTTCAGAGATAGATAAATTTAGTACAGAGTAATTTATCTCAACATGGTATTTTTGAATGTTCTTGAAAAATTAGATTTGGGGCCAAAGTGAGACTTTATTGCTGTCTTCATGTGTGCAACAGGAGAGTATGTGTCTTTTTGAGAAGACAGAGCCAGACTTTTCTCAGAGGTGCACAGTGAAAGGGGAAGAGGCAATGCACACAAGCTGCAACAGGGGAAATTCTGATTAGGTATTAGGAAGAATTTATCACAGGGGGGCTAGTAGGTCACTGTACATATAGGACAAGTTTTGGCTGTGGTCCCTCATCTTGCCCATATTCTGCAGAAAGCTTTCAGATTAAAATGTGTTATGCTATATAAAAATAAACTGTTACTATTACTGGTTTGTGGTGGTCATCATTTGCGATAGAAGAGCAGGTGATTAGATCACTTGGCAGCTATGATGACAAATACGTATTTGTCAGAAATAGTTATTTACTTTATATGCACTTGTTAGTTTTCTCTTATTGCTTTTTTTATTATCATGGAACTTGAGGACAGAGACAGATTTCTTCCCTGCAGTGTTAACTACAGTAAGAGGTAGCGTTATGGAATGTCATCTATTGCCTTTTATAATGATAAATATTTCTGAGACAAAACATTGTGAAAACTTATATGTATAAATTCCTCTATCCCAGCCATTAGGATGAACAGCAAAACTACAGCTTACTTTTACTAGGGATTTTTCAGCAACGGAATGACTCCTCACAGGTAGAGAACACCTCCTTCCCCATACCATCTTTTCTGTAGTTTGCTTGCTGTTCCTTAAGATCTTTATGCAAGCACTATATCTGTTCCATATAGGCCAAAGTTTTGCATTTAATGATGCCAGGTAGAGCTGAGGAACACCGCAAGAAAGGAATGACCATCCTTTAAATGCTTTTCTTTTCTTGGTCCTTTATACTCTTCATTAAATTTAAGACTCTGTGAATATAATACTGCAATGTCTGGGCCTCTGGAAGAGGGAGTCACATTCTGCAGCACAATTGATCAAGAAGGCCTGTATTATAGGTGGATAAACTGGGACTCAGAGAAACTAAAGGACTTTCCCAAGGTGCCCCTGGGAGGAAGGTGATATAGCTAGCATAGAACTGAGAAATTTTGCCTATTTTGTCCCATGCCTTAGTCAAGAAAAAATGGGGCAGTTTGGTAAAGACAGTTATTTTCTTTCTGTTTTAAATGTATTCTGAGAGCTGAATTTGATGAATTTCAGTGTTCATCAAAGCATAGGAAGTTTTACTGTAGCCCTAACTAGAGTCAGAGACAGTGTGGAAAGGTGTTGTGCAAGCCAGCCCTCACAGCTGTATTAATGGAGTTCAAACCTGACCTGCCGCACCCCTTCAGTGAACTGTCAGGCCTCTCTAGTTCAAAGAGTATAAAGGGGAATTGGGCTATAGTTAACAGGTTCATCTGTTTTTCTGTTGTATGGAGTCTTGACTCTTTGTTTAAAGGATATCAGAAAAATATCAAGCAGAGGACTGATGTGAGGGCTAATACGAGGAGCAGAAAGAATGCCATATAAGGCAAAATGACTGTAGCTAAGAACTTTCCATAGCACCTGAGCAGAATAGCTGTGGTTCTACCCTGTTGACTCCTTCAGAAATGTAAACAGTCATTTAAAATGATATGCATAAGAAAGACATGAGAAAAAAAAGTCAGCAACTTTTTGGATACAACAAATTCTATTTACATGTCATAGACGTAATCCTTCCTCTTCAATCTTGTTCAATTTCTGCTGCTTTTGTTCAAAGGATATGTATTTTTAAAATGCAGCTGAATAACTTCTTGAAAGCATAATGCTTAAATAGGTTTTGGTCTTGATAGTTTTATGGTTATGTACTTAAAATAATAATATTAGTAACAAAAAATAGATGCCTTTGGTGGTGGTAGCAGTGCACGTTAAGCACTCATGTTCATGTTGTTCAGAAGACACATTTGAAATTCAGAAAGTCAGACTTCTAGAAGTCAGGTCTTCAGATAACCAAAATAATGATTTTCCCAAATTTTTATATACTATCTTTTGAATACCTGATGTTCCCACACCCAAAGAGAAATGCTTCAGCTCTTGTTCTATAGGAGCATTGTTGAATGACTGAAAAATAAAATAAGGAGTCTTGTTCTCAGCGGTGAGCGGTGTATGTAAGTAATTGGTAACTAATATAATTCAGGGCTAGTGGGTTTGGCATCTAATACATTTTCAGTACCTTGAGGGATTCTGGGTAAAAGGTAAGAAAATGAGTAATTTAGTATAAGACCTATTAATATTCACAAGCCTGTGTTTTCACAAGCTCCAGCCCAAGGTCTTTACACAATCACGATGTACTTTTTATGAGTATTGGTACGTTTTCTACACACCCAAAACAGTTTTGTACAAAAGTAGCTGTATATCAAAAATGTGCAAATCACTAGTGACCGGTTTGAGGCTGGTTGAAAATTTGGCATGTCTACGTCCTCAGATATCACATAATTTCACAACTGCATTTATATTCAGTCAATGGTGTTAACACTGTAGCTTTTGTGATAGTTCCTGTAATATTTCTGAATGTTATTATAATAACTTCTCTATCACCTGCACCTTTTAATGATTCATAAATTCCTTGATTTCTTTGAACAGCAAACTGTAATAGCACTATAATCAGGACAGCATGCTAAGGTATAGCAGAAACTTCTGCTGCCTGACTACCTCCAGCTTTCCTTCATTGCCTGACTAAATTGTTCAAAATGAGGTTTCCACTACAATTTGAAACAAGGAACTCCTGAGTTCAACACGAATACCAGTGAAGGAGACCATGCTGAAAATTAAAAAGCAAAATAGACAATAACATGTAACAGATTTCAAATAGAGTAAATGCAAGAGCATTCACTGTGTAACAGGCATTTATTAGCTGTACCATAATTTTTCTTTTTCCTCTTTCAGTCATTTTGTCCTTTTAACTAACAATTTCCCCTATCCACCACCTATGCCTCGCATACACTGCACACATATGTTCTGCCACAGTGATACTTTCCAGTAACTTTTTCTGGGATGGTTTAACAGCTTCATTTGAAAACACAAAGGGACTTCAGTGAATCAGGTTGCGTGATGAATGTTGATCTTTGTGCACTCCTCTTTGTTTTCCACCTACCAGGACTAAATCAGTCCCTTAAAACTGCGGTAAGTGAAACATCATAGGCATGACAGAAATCACAGATGCTATAATCTGAGGTCTCTGTGGGTTTTTTTACTGTGATGTGGTTTTTCTCCCTAAGCTTTTAAGAAAACTATCGCACTCTGAGTATTAGGCATTGGATGCAAAAGCTTTTCCAGAAACTAGTGATATAGTTTCATTTTATTCCATCTCAGTACTGATTAAAAGCTTTGACTGTCAGCTGGCCATGCCAGGTCTTATGTGATCATTCTGCTTGAAAGGTGTTCATTAGAAAAGTCAGCATTTTTCATATTAATTGTGGTAACTTTCTCATCTGGTTGGATAGACATGGAGAAAAGTCTCCTCACTTCTAAAGGATAGGTATGAGATACCTTAATTTCATAAATAAGCTTGTGCTGCACTGGTTCATGACGAGATGTGCTGTGTATAGAAAAAGGGAGCTGTCAGTGTGCTCCTTTCACAAGCTGTTAAGTCATTAAAAAATAAACCTTCATTGATCAGAGTTCATTCTGCATGGAGTGGTTTTTCAGATACGCTCAGTGCCAGCCTAACTCTGCATCTGTGGAAGTCAGTGGGAATTCTACTATTAACAACAGAATTAGACCAGCTGAATACTTTTGAACATCATACACTTAACATCTTTTTAGTATTTTTTAATTGTTTATGTATGATTTTGCTTTACTAAAGCAATTTATGGAAAACCTCTTTATGTAAGCATTAACAACCAAACAGGTGTGAACTCCATCTTCATTCTTCTACCTCAAAGTAGATACTTCTAATAGCATTGAGTGGCATCCTACCTTGAAGCCAATGTCAGCTGTGTCTGATTAGGAAGGAATGTATAAAGTAGACAGTAGAAAAACCAAAATAGAGGTAAAGGAGAAAACAAATCAGCTCATTGGTATAAGAGAGTTTATATATCAAAGCTTGGAGTTAGGTAATCTAATTTTTAGTTGAAGAGATAATTTTCTAGCTTGACAGTAACTATAGATTACACAGATAAGTGTTTTTTCACTCACCCCATTTTTTTCTTGAGATGTTACATGCCAACCTGCTCTATAAAAGGGACTGTCTTTTATGGCTGATGAAGTTAAGAAATCATTTTCCCTTTTCTTTTGTTCATGATATTTTTCCATTTTAACTATCAGTTTCCCATTTCTGTAGCAATCACTACACCATCCCACTGCTTCTAACTAATATGTTGATAATCATTTAATGGAACTTCTTTTTAAAACCAGCTACTATGCTGGAAAATTGGAAGTTAAAAAATGGGCCTAATTTTAAAGAATATTCTGTTGCAATCAGTTTGTGATTTGTATAAATCAATAGGTATTATTTAAAAAAAAAATCTAATCCATTCCCTTATCTGCTGGAATGTTCATTTATATCCAAAAACTGTGGCTAAAGTGATAAAGCTGACGTTTGTACCAATGGTGTCATCAGTTGTGCTGGATTAGGACTGGTGTTATTCAATATTGTTGTGTTTTAAAATCAGGTGAACTTTGCACAGAATTTGCAGATGATACCCTGCTATCTAGGGTAACCAGGATTTTAAAAGTCTGGAGAGGAATTTTAGAAGCATCTGCCAAAGCTGAATAAATTAACAGGCTAATGAGAGATACAATTATTGGAAATGTGCATTAGAAAACTTTTTTTTTTTAAAATCTATTTCCAGATTCTCTGTTAGCTTTAATTTCTTGTGGACATCTCTGTGTAATTGTGGACAGATCAATGAAAAGCTCTCCCTGATAACTTGGACATTGAATCTAACCCAGCTTCCACTTAAATCAGTGGTAATACTGCAATACCACCTATTTCAGTGGGCAATAATCAGTTTCTTAGTGGCACAGGTTGAATAATATTATTAAAATATTGTGCCAATAAATCAATGTCCCTGTTTTATATAAAATATTCTGATTCCACTAAGGAGGAAGTGCTTATGTTAGAATTGCTAGTAATACCAAAGGACTTGCTAATGAGGACTAACCAAAGAAACAAAGTAGGTAGTTTTAAAGGACAACCAAAGGGAAAGAACACTTAGTGGCTTACAAACAGCTGAAAGCTAGAGAGAAATAACTGTGGGACAGCTCTCTTCCATGCTTTTTAGCACATCACCCAAATAGTAATAGTCATACACATAGTTAATGTCTTGATTTCCTTTTAAGAGGTATGATTTTTTTTCCTCTCTTGAAAATTCTGTAATTTTCCAAAGCAAGCAATAGTCTGAACTAAAGGTGCATTGCCATCAGTGAAGAAAACCACCGATTTCTGTAAGGTTCGGGCCAGTCCCCAAGATCCTCAAGTATGCCAGCATGTTCTCATATTGCTTTCTATTGCAGTGATAGAGAAAATTCAGGAGGCTTACTTCTGCCATCATTTGCAATTTGCACTGTGTTTTTAAAAAATTGTTTCCCTTTTTTAATTCTTCTAATGTTTAGAGGGCTTGCTTCTCACCTCTTTCTCTTGTGAAAACCAGAAATTTGAAATTAATGGAGTACGTCAATGTGAGAGACTTGAACTTTATGCCTTTCAAGTGTAGAGCCCCTTTGCTTGTTATTTGCTGCTAATTTTATTAGCATAAATTTGTCTACACTGAATTAATTTGTCTACACTTCTACTCTGCCAGGTTTTTAGTCTGTCTGAGTGTACTTCAGTCATTCTGAATTTTATCCTGTTTCTTTTCATTGACTAGCCTACCAGTTTTTCTCTTTCAAACGTATCCCGTGATCTTACTGATTGTTCCCACACTTCCTGACCTTGTAGATCAGTCTTCTACGTGTTAATCTATCAGAAGCTTTTCTAAAGAGTGTGGAATATATACATGTACCTTCTGTTATGATCAATAATTTGTAACGCTTCTTAAAAAAGTGCTGAGGGCATTTTTAGGCATGATATCCCTTTGGTGGTGAGCCATGCTAGCAATTTCTCTTGCAGCTGTACAAACTCTTAATTGTATTGTTTCCTGAAACAATAATGTTTCAAGAGTATGACATAGATATGAAGTCAGGGGGTTGTATTTTCCTAGATGGTGGACTGTCTTCAGTCCAGCCCATATTTCCGAACGGGTTTTAAATATATCTGCTAATGATTCTTCTCTCTCTTCTGACATATCTTTCCGAGCTCTGAATTAATTCTGTCTATTCCTGGAGTTATGTCAACCTTCAGACTTTCTAATTTCTCGATGAGCTGTTCTGGCATGTTACTGATTTTCTTTGGTGTTTGTTCTTCCTCCCCCAGGAAATTTATGTCTGATCCTGTCATCAGTCCCAACCTTGTTTTATGGACAATGAAACAGAGAGTTCATTTTTAAGCAGGCTCTCCTTCCTGTTACTAAACTGCCATTTGCCATTTCATAGGTGTGCTTCTGTTTCTCTCAGTGACCTTATGCTCTTTACGTGCTTGAAAAGAAAAAAAATCCTTATTTACAATTTCTTCACCTTATGTGAACTTTTCCTTTCATTTTCCTCCTTTGCTTTCCTTATCAGTGTGTTACAGTCTTTTAACTTCATGCTACTATTTTTCTAGTTGTCTTCCCTATCTATATTTTTATACCTTAAACATGCCTTTTTCTTTAATTAATTTTCTTGCATTTTCCTCTTCATTCACAATATATATTTTAACACACAATGTTCTGATGCTAGACAGCACATATAACCTTTGGGCATGTAATAATTGACTTTCAGTACTTTCCATTTCCTTCTCTCGCCTTTTCCTCCAGTGCTGTTTTCCATTCAGTCTCACCCACTGTTTCAGTAACTCTCTTTCCTGAATTCAGAATTTTTATTTTTTGTGGGGATGTATTTTTGTCGCATTGTCATCTTAATTAAAACTGTAACTAGATTGTAACCACTGCTGAATTGATTCCATTTATGTCCGCTTCTGTTCAAATCCTAGGTGAAGCAAGAATTCCTGCTCTCATTCTTTTATATATTGCTTAAAAACACAATCCTGTTTGTAAAACGTGTTTAAAAGCAGTTATAAAAGCTGTTTGATGGGCAAAATTTTAACCTGTGGTCCTGTATTTGTTCAAGGAGAGGGCACAACGCAGAAGCATAGATGGAGGCTACCCAAGGCAACACAGCCAAAGTGTCTCAGCACAGCCCGCTGGCGTCTCTGGCAAGGGGTGGGGATTTCCCTCCTTGGCTTGCCCTGGCTGTGCTGTGCTGCAGGGTGGGAGCTAGCAGCGGCTTTGGGATGGTGGCTCTCTGGTGATGCAGAGCACCTCTGGTCTTCAAAGGGGACATACTCTGTGAGGAAGTAGTAACAGAGGCAAATGAATGCCAGCGTGTCCCTTTGACAGTGTAGGGTGTCCTTACAGTACCAATAACTGCTTTTAGCTATCTTAGCTATGAAACAGTGCTTTGTAGAGTAGTTCACAGAAATCTGAAGTTATATTTTAACAATAGGTCTCCAGCCTTGCTGACAGAAAAAGTAATTTATTTTTTAGTCTCTTCACATACAATAACACAATCACATATAGTAGATGTTGTCCTTCTGCACTTTGCTATACAGTGTTAATGACTGGCACTTAAATACTTTACAAATTGAATTGCACTTGTATGAGAAAATGTATTGATAAAATAAATTACTATATCTTATAGGTTAAGGTTTTGGTTCTGCAATTGTAGCTGTTACAAATTACCTAAACCCCTTTTTATATTGCATTTCACATGACTATATTTTACAACTACCCTAATAAAAAATTCTATACAAAAATTGTTTGATATTAATAGTAATCATTAACAACTTGATAGATTCTTGTTAAGTATATTTGCAATACATTTAATCTTATTAAACTCAGCTCTGAGTTGTTTCTTCCAAATATTATAGGTCTTTATGGAGCTAGCAGTATAAAGAAGAGATTTCAACCGTTTTCGGCCAAGAATTAGGTTTAGCTTAATGGATCGATTCTTTTCTTATTAAACTGGGTCTGACCAATGCCAAGTAATACATTCAGCATTGATCTTTGTCTCACCCTGCTGTAGCTTGTGTTCTCTTTATGTACATGAAAAATAAGGTGCCAAGAATGAAAACAATGCCTGTATAATACAAATATAGAATTTTTCAGACTTCCATTGTGCTTATCCTTTCAGTTTGTTATTAATGTCTTGTTCAATGCTTTTCTGAAACATATTTTTCAAAGAACTTTTCTTTCCTTAAAGGATATGTCTCCTTTTCTGTAATTAACAAATAGGAAATGAATAATAATAAAAGAGATCCATATACCACTGACACATGTGAAAGTCCTGATAGGGATATCTTGTTCAGTTTTAGAAGGCCTACGTGTATCTGTTCAATTTGTATATGTATGAGGTTTACACAGTGAAGTTTAATCTCTAAATGAAGGGCACCATCTTAACAAGTAATCTAAAGCAATGGTCTCTTGGTCTGTCCTTATAAAAATAATTTGATTTAATCTGAAAATGGAAAATTACATGAAACTGGAGGAATGGTAGTTCAGATAATGATAGAAGTCGAGACGATCTCAGTTTTTCTGCTAAAACTAATTTTTGCGCACTTTAAAGTTCAGAGATAAATACTGTGTGAAGCCTGAAATTTCAGATAAAGTACAGATCGTAATTCCATGAGAACTTTGCCTTTTTTTAAATCGGTGCCAAAATTTCTCATTTGCTAGACTAAGATCCCATTCAAGGTCAGTTTGTGCTTATAAACACACCTTGGGTTTTCTTTATACCGTGGACCTTTTCCAGCATTCTGAGTGTGCCCAGTGGCCAGATTTAAGTGAAAACATGGGCATATTGTGTAAGTAATGTCATGTAAAAAGTTAACTATCATATTTTTCTATATCCAAAATTGCTGTTGCAGGTTTGTGAATGCAAATAATGGTGAAATAAAATGATAGAACTATACGCTCAGAATGCCAGATCAGTATTTGCAGGTTTCTTCTTGTACTTGTATGTTTTAAATGCTTTTCTCATTTCACATTTGGAAAATGTAGCATATTTTCAAAATAGTCGAGATATTCAAAAGTGCTTATTGGACGTGTCCCTTACAAACTACTGATTATAGAAAGAAATCATTATTGGGGGGTAAAGATGCTAGGTGCTTTCTGCATTTGTATTTACAATCACATTTGTTCTTTGAAGGACTGATTCTGAATACGATTTTGTACAACTGATCTACATTGTGTAGTTGGCTGCCTCCTTTATATCACAATATGTTATTCAGATATGGAATCTAGAACCTTCTGTGACAAAATTACAGACTTCCACCTTTGGAATTAAATATGTACTGCTTTGTGAGCTTGCTACTAGAAAGCAAAATAATTGCAATGCTTACATAAATCCAAAATTCCTTCCTGTAGAGGGCAATGGTACACATACATGTATTGTAGTGTGTTACACTAAACACAAGCAGCTGAGACCTATAAATCCTTCCAAAGTCTGTAATATGATCTAGTCCTAAATATGAACTTGTGTGCTTGCTCTTAAACACTGTCCTGTGTGTTCATTTAAAAGTTGGGGGTTTTTGGGGTTTGGGTTTTTTTTTGCTATATTTAAGTATTTCTGGAGTTAATAAATTACAGAAAATGTTTAAACATTAAGGAGGACCTATGACTGGAATATTGAAAAGAGATTAAAGAGTATCAGTGCCCAATTCCAGTGAAATTCAATGGATTTATTTAAAAATCCCAGTGTTTAAATATTTGAGAGAATATCAGGCATGTCAGTAGAGGGGACTTAAATGGAAACGAACAGGATGGTATGTTTGAAATTAATGACAGTTTTGTGGTTTAGAATGGCCACAGAACCCTTTGACTATGTATTTATGGAAGTCAGACATACAGCAGGTTAAAATGTCAGTTAGGGATGAATTCAGAGTTTTATTGTTTTCCTTCGTGTCCAAGCTTTACAGTAGTGTTACGTCAATAAACTTTTGTGTTTTTTTCTCACTAGTCATTCTTACCTGCACATCTCTGGTTTTAAGCATGGATACAGTAGAGAGACAGCGTTATTATCTATGGTAGCTGATCTCTAGATCAATACTGGTAAAGTATCCATAAAGGTTTTGTTGATTTGCTTGAGAAAGCTTGCAGGAGTGGATAGGAAGGTCCTTCAGTGGGTCAGCTGCTTTCGCTCTGAGTAATAAGTATTTCTGTCTCTTCCTAGGAGGGCAAAGTAAGACAGTCTGGCGTTTTGACCAATATATAGGTGCCACTCAGATTTGTATACTCCCGTTCAACTCAGGTCTCTCCAGTTGCTCAAGCTCAGCATATGTAGGGAGGTGAGTGAAAGTGAGTTAGTTAAGGTTTTATCCCAGCTATAATACAATCTGTTCTTGTAAGCTGCTCTTTCACATATCAAAACGACAGCTTTGCCTTGCACTGCAGGTAAGCATCTGCTGATTTTTGCCAGTGGAGTTCACTTTTTCAGCTGTTTTGAATGAGCTGCTGTTGGCATAGTTGGGCTACTGAAAGATAGTTGTTCTAAGCTCTGGTGAACATTTGTTTTCCTAAGACTTTTCAGATGTCTGCAAAAGTAGCTTAATTTCAGCAGGGCTGTGCATCCTGGGATTTCCCACTGACTTTGCATTTTTCATTTATTTCAGCTCCTCTTTGTTTCAACTTTCTTCATTCCAATTTAAAATGAATCCCTGCCCATTGCTGTTCCCAGCAATATTTATTCTGTTCAGAGACAGAGACCTGCTGTCTGTCCTTGATACAGACCTTGTCACAAGGGTCCATGTTAGTATCCCAGAGGCAGGCTGACTGCCACTCCTCATTCTGTTGTCTTGTAGCATATTTGTAGCATATTTTGAAATTTTAAATATACAGCAATAGGAGAAAGAGGACAATTTCATCACATTCACTGAGCACGATATAAGTAAGTAAATGGTGTAAGTAAAAGATGACATATTTCCCCTTCTGGGATTAGGTATATATCCATAAACCCTATTTAGCTACATAGCCTTGACCTGGATTGTAGAAAATTAACATGTGTTTTTGGCTGTCAGATAGAGGCCAGGGATTTCATGTATGTGCATTGTAAACATAGTTCTACTGCTCTAGCCAGTGAGCACTCTGATTTTTTTTTCACTGTTCCCCTTCAACTGGCTGATCTACGTGAAACAACTAACTCTCCCAATACCAAAAGAAGAGGTAAGTTTTAGAACATGAAGCTTGGGAATCTTCAGATTAATAAAAGACAGGAGGGAGAGGGACACAGTTAAAACAGTCAGGAGACCTCAGCAGTGGGTGCAGAAGACCCGAACCTGGCTGCCTCTCGGTTGATTATGTATGTGCTGTCTCCAGGATAGAAACTTCAAAGGTCTCCTGTAAGCCAAAAGCAAACTGCAGCAACTGTGTTTTGCCGTCCCCACTGTTAGCTCTGGAGTACACACATATGTGGCTCAGAAGTAGGAACAGATGATAAACTATTGTTTTGAATAATTAAATCTTGAGGGTGTCTCTATTGCTATTCTCTTTAACCTCATTTGTTTATGTTAGAACATTTTCTTAAAGATTTATGTACACGTGTGTCTGTAGAACAGCATTACTTTGTTCTGTACTATAGAAGCTTGTAGGCATTGCAATAAGAATTTGATGCAAAAATCTGGGACTGCATGGGATTTAAATGGCTTTGCTTCTATAACAGAGTTGCTGTCTGCCTTCAAACAAATGTCTGAAGTGATACTGTGATATGAAATCTACAAAACTGTCGAAAGAAGATACATTTCAAGTGTGTAGCTATAGTGCCTTGAGAACAGGTAAAATCTCACCCAGATATCATGTATTCCTACGCATTGTTAAAAATCATCTGTTTTCTGCAATGCAGAACTTCAATATTTTTCCATTTTGCCTTACGTAAGGCATACACTTTCAAATACCATCTAGTCTGTCAAGCTCATAGTACATATGGCTTAAAACTGAAGATCATATTTAGATACAGATTTTTTTAATGCAAATGGATGAACTGCTAGAAATCAATAATGTATTTGTGTATAAACAGAACGCATGCATTGCCTAGACTTTTAACCTGATAAATGGCAGACCCATAACAACCTTTTTTTGACTGAATACTTCACTTCATAACCAAGAATTTCACTTGCTGTGTTAACCACATATTTCTAAAATTTCTCCTGTTTGTATACAAGTCTACTAGGACAACAAACAGGATTAAAGCAACAAGTGGCTAATCCACATGCCAGTACTGTAGGGCTGTTGGCTACAGAGTATTTTTAGTCATAACAATGAAAGGAACCTTTTCTCCTTTTTAGTGTGCTCTTAATCCTACCAGAAATATGTATGCTCCAAACATACTTTCAAGTCTTGCTTATTTTTGTAGATGCATGGACCTACATACGCACGCATATGTACACAGCCACCAACTCACTTGCCGTTCTGACCTGTAGTTCCTGTAAGGAAATCATGTCTCCCAGGTTGCTTATGGATTCTCAACCAACTTCAAAGCAAACAGTTTACACACTCAAAACAAGCTGTAGTATGACTATCTGAGGAATATTGCAACATCTTCTGTAATGAGCTAGGGAGAAAGCCCAGTGGGATTTGAAAGGATTGCTTTTGAGGCTGCATCTGCAAATTAACCTGCTCATTATGGAGAGGTATACTGTACCTGCACCTTAAAGAAAATCCCCAAAAAATTAGTTGGTTGCCAAATTCTTCTAATATGTATATCCTATTCATGCTGCAATTCAAGGGAGTTCCACCTGAGAGAAGAATTTAGGACAGCCAAAATTTAAAATACCAACGGATTTTGAGGTTGGTCTTTTGAATATAAATGTTTCAATGAAATTACCACATTTAACATTTTAGAAGAAAATTTACAGTAACTTTTTCTCAAATTTTATTCTTAATTTTGAGAGTATAATGAAAAATTCTTATCCCCAAATTAATATTTTGCTACTGCTGTTTTCTGGTGTTTGTTTTCCTAGAAGCTCTATCACTCTGTAAATTCAGAAAAAATACTTGTTTTACCCAAATAGGCACAGACCAAGAAAATAAAAATACAGCTATTCATACAGTTCCGCTTCCAGGCAGTAGACTCTTGGACAGGGTCAGGATTACTTCTGTGTCTTCAGTAAGTAGCTTGCTCCATCTCCACCTTGTGCTGGGAAGCAAGGAAGGGCATGTCTTCCTGGGAGCAGCCAGCTGTTCCAAGGAGATGCCTGCCTGCTCTCCAGCCTTGAAGAGAAGGAGGCAGGGAAGGAGGCAGGACTGTGTTTGCAGCTCTGGAGGTTTATATGGGCAGGGGCTCTTTCTGCCCCAATGCCTATGCACACATTTGTGAGAGGGCTGTCGTAATCTGGCCCTCTATTCCAAACTGTTTCTTTACAAAAAGTATGTTAGCTTTAAAAATGAGCTTAAAATAAAGTTATGGTTCAGATGATCATATCCAGTGTCATCTGATATTTTAAGATTTAGATAAATGTATGCTTACTAAATGTTAAAAGACAATTAGCCATAGATTTTACTCAGAATTAGTCAATAATAGGAACAGTGAGGGTAACCAACATTGCAGCTTGTTGTGTAGTTCTTCTCTTTGTCTGGGTTTTACACAGTCTGTTAGCTGGCTTGGAGGCTATACCTTCACCTGTCTAAAATAGAATTAATGTTTAAAATATCATAGGTCTGATTGAGCCCATCCTGAGCTCTGATTGGTAGAAAATCAATTATTAACCACAAGGGGACAGCTTCTCTTCCAACTCTGCTACTTAAGTATATAGGGAAAAAGGAACAAAAGAAGAAGGATAATTGTTACCTTGAATTGATAGGGTAACTGATTGTGATCAATTCTGAGGTGCTTACCGCTTACGTGAATGCCCTTTGGGGTGACTTCATTATCTCCACATATACACTAGAATACTGCAAAAGGTTATGTCTGAAATCAGTATAAGGATCAAGTATATACATGTGAAAAGCTCAATGTGTTAAGAAATAGATGTAAATAGTTCCTGGAGACGAAGGAAGACATGAGGTATGGCAAAAATAATAATTGCAGAGCTATAGATATGTGTCAAGGTAACTGTGAAAATGAAGCTTGAGTGGTGTGTGTCATGATCAGTATGCTATGTGTAGACGTACAGGCATACCCTCTGCAGGCATGTGTGCTGCCTTACCCTCTTTCTCTATATATGTCAAGATATGTTTGAAAAACTTTCTTCAGAAATTTAGCAAGCCAGAGGCCAGCTTCCCCCTGTAGCCTTGCTGAGAGGCCCCCAGCGCTTGCTGGAGCAACCGGCACTCGGAGATTAAAGAAAGAGCTCGCTCCTTTGGTCCGTTCAACCCCTCGCTTCTCCCCTGAGAGCGCCATTAAAAGTGTTGCCAGGTGTGTTGATGATGATAAATAATAATGGCAAACATACATTAGGAATCAGACCTGGAACTACCAAATTCAGTTTGTATAGACTAACAAATGGCCATTAGCCAGTAATGACCTATGTTTGATCCCACGAAACCACTTCCATTTTCAAATGCCAAGGATAATAAATAAGACTGCGGAAGGCTTCTGAAAGTCAATAAGCTTGGGCTTCATCACGTCAATAAGGAAGAAAATGTTTAGCCTTCAGAAAAAATGCCATGCTGCCTGTGTTAGACTGCTAGTTCAAGTGTCTTTTCTGATTTCTACTACATGAGAAGACATCTAGTCTCTCAGGAACGTGGATTTCATAAATCCAGAATATCTGTCTTAAAGCCAGTCAGATGCTGATGCAGGTGATGAAAAACTGGAGCGTGCCTCCCTCAAGAGGGAACACCAAGGCACTTAGGGCCAGCTTTTCAAAGTAGGCTCGCTTGAGCTTCTCTTAGTGCACAGCTAAGCAGTTTATCATGCAGATTGGTTTTTACCTGTGAATGTGTTGTGTACTACTTTTTTCAGAGACAAAAGAGAGAATTTGCCCAAACTCATTCACACATCATTTCTGCTTAATTTTCCTGGTCAACAAGTTTTGTTAGCAATTTCATTTGTGCATGTAAGATGCAGTTTGCAAAAACTGCACATGTAAGTGAATGCATAGGCATGCAAAGAGATCACACTTATAACCTGAAAACTACTGTATCAAACAGCATGCTCAGATAACTCTTATTGGTCAACCCTTGTCAGCAATTTAAAGCCTAACAGAAGTAGTCTAATGTGAGGATATAAGCATGCAGAGTTTGGCCCACAGGGTGGCTAAAGTCATTACTTCTCAGATGGACCCAAGTGTACTTCAGTAAAAGAGTGTGTATCTGTCTCTTGGGAACGATATATAAAGATGTATATAGTTGGAAAATGTATTAATATTCATGGTTTGCTAATTCGCTTTTTACTCGATTGCCTTGACAGATACAGAAATTTTGAGGTAACATTTCTGACATTTTAGGTAATTAGAAAAATATGGGCATGCTTTCTGTTGGAAGCTGTTGTGTAGAGGTGTGTACACATAAAAACTCTTGAGTGTCAGAAACTTTCAGAGAAGGTTAAAACTCACTTTTATGATGTACCTAACACTGTGGTATGTTCTAGCACTGCACAGATCTAGTGCTAAAGACTATGAATCCACAACCCAGCAGCTGATGGGGCAATTCAGGGCACAGCTGGCTCATGTGAGCTGCTGCCTGTCAGTAAGGAGCTGAGTGTCACCTCTTGGGGCAGTTGTTGTCTCATGGGTGCCAGGATTCCCCTGAGGACCATAGACATGAGCGGGGGCATGTAGGTGGCTGGGTTGGACCACTGGGCACCTGGCCCTGTTGGAGCACAGACAGGCTGACTCTTATCCTGGATCGCTTGCTGCTTGGACAGACTTAGAGCAATTCTGAAATGGAATAATTCACAATTTTTATTGCAATGTAAGTTTGTAAATTGCTTTTTAATTTCCCTTTGGATTAAACATTGTTTCAGCAATGGAAGGATTGCTCTTGGATGGCATAGTTACATAGACCTGAGGAATTGGAAAAGTTTGTTTGCTAGAGTTTAATATTTGTGTTTAGGATTTCTCTTACTACCAGTTTCACTTTCGCTAAAATCTCTCAGGAGCAGGAATATGCTGAGTTTGGGTGGCTGAGCCCTGACACGGGGCTTTTCTAGGCTGTGCTAGGTCTCTGTTCCAAGCTTTCTGGGTGACAGTGAAGTCACACCACCTCCCTGTGTCCTCACTCCCATGTGTGCCATCTCTTATTTTGATCTTAAACTCATGATGGATTGCCTTTTGCTATGCATGTGAGGTACCTTGTGCAGTGAAATATTCCTCTCACTCAGGATTCCCAGGCATTGTGGAAGTATTTTATAGCTGTATGAAATTTTGAGGGGGTTCAGATAAGACATACAGAAGTGTTCAAGGGTGTTACCACACAGGGCCATGTGATCACATGACTTTTTCCTTATTCTACTATTTAAATACAAGGAAACATGTACCAAATAGTACAAGCAGAGGAACTAGAACATAATTTTTATAAGCACAAAGACAAGGTACTATGTCCTGTTCTAGCTATGCTAGACACATACGACTCATCCATGTGAGAATTATGCTGCAAACAAAATATATTACATCTACAGGCACATGTGTATGCCAGAAATCCTATCTGGGTGACTTTAGAAGCACTTTATTAGTTATTGGTTATTAGACAATGTGTCATAGTCCATGTACATGGTATCGCCCATGCTTTTCTCACTTCCCCATTGTCTCATATGATGTCATTAACCTTTCTGAACATATATAAGTGTGTGTGTATACACAATGTGTCATATTTGAAGGAGGACATCTGAGTGACTTTTGGTGCTGGAAGAGTATCTGACTTGCTGCATACTTTATTTTAAACCCAGCAGCAAAATGGGTATTATTTTATATTGCTAAGACTAGGCACACTGCACTTCGAATAGGATATGATAACCCAAGCCTTTTTAACAGAGATATCACTGTAAAGCTATAACCCTTCTGGAGAATGGCACTGCCATCTGCATTCCTGATGGTCAGTGGTGCTGGTGAGAATGTCAATTAATACAACATGCATCCATATATAAATTTGGACCAATTCAGCTAAATTTACTCATGTTTTCTTCGTGCAGATAGGCTTTCTTGTGAAGCTAAACCAAAATAAAGCTAGTTTAAGCAAAATACCTGTGCCTGCTTTGGTACCGAATTATGTTAGTTTAAATTATACCTTTTAGGTAAACAAATGTGCCTTTGTATTTAGAGGAACTTTTCAAAGCTCAGAACATTGAACTACTTAAAAACCTAGCTTTTGAACTGGCCCCTGTATTGCCTTTCAGCACAGAAGTAGTGTTTGCCTTCCAAGTAGATAATTTTGAGTATTTTTCTAGGTCTCTTTTCAGCTTTTTGTATTACCAGCTGTTAGAGAGGGGATTTTCAATATGCAAAATAATAAAATGTGCTCTAATAAAGCACATTTTAGTTTTTTTCCTATTTACCCTTTTTAAAAACCAAAAGATGAACGAACAATTTGTTAATCCAAAAAACTGCTTATAACATGAACATTTAAACAACTATATAACTGCAAATATGTATTAAAGTAAGTTCAACAATTTAAAAACAATTACAAATCACTTACAATAGTCATCTAATGTGTACTTAAATGCAAATACAGATTGTATATTTTTCAAATGTATGGAAAAACTATTCCAGTCACTTGGTGTCTGAGAAGCAAATGACTGATTTCTTTTCTGGTATTAAACTGGAGGACTGCAAACATTAAAAAAATCACTAGACCTTGAATTATATCAAAATATAATTGGAATAAAATAATTCAGAAGATAATTCAATCTTGCTACTAATGTCGTTTACACAGATAGCAATGCTAATATTTCTTCTTTTGTTGTAGACTTAGCCAGTTTAACTCTGTGGATGCCAACCTGACCCTCTGCACTATGGATGGTTTCTATTTAAAGGTCAACTTTTTAATTTTTTCCCAAAAAGCATACTGTATTCTTCTAAGTCTCTGCTGTGACATTCAGAAGAATAATGCCGATCCTGCAATGCTCAGAAAGAGATTTTCTAAGATTCTTAGGGATTCAAAGGTCTAAACAAACACACAGTAAGAGTTCCCAAAGCACCTAAGAAACTGTAGTTGCTAAAATGTGTTTGAAAACCTAGTCTTTATTCATTGAAGTAATTCTGAATAATTTCTTTAAGGTCATGGAGGTGTTTTATTGAGAAATTCTGAAGCAAATAAGGATGACAGTTAGCCTGCCAGATAATGTATTGCTTTGGGTATACGCTTCACCTTTTAAGCACTGTTTGTTTCTGTGTCCTGCTTTATATATCTGTAACAGCTTTGCCATGATCAAATCTGTTTAATATCTAGCCTGATAACAGAGAAAAATTGAAGTAAGCATAGAAAGCAAAAATAACCACCATCCTTTTCAAATTTGACTAATCACTCAATCTTCAAGTTGATTTGCCCTGGAAAGGCCTGAGTTTCAGAATTTGCAAGGCTGCCCTTTGAAATTCATATCCCATCAAGGAGCCTCAAGTCAGGAACATAAAACTCAGATTCCCAAAATGACTAGTTGCTTTTGAAAACTGTGGCTAACATTTAAAGAATTTTCAGTCAGCAAATTTCCATGCCTGAAGTATAAACACATGAATGGAAGTTGTAGTAAGAGTGAAATACTTAGTCTGGTCCTCATCTAAGTGCCCCAGAGATCAATGAAAGCATATTGATGTCATAGGACACCAAGGTTCTAAACCAACATATATATGCTATATACCAACATGCATATAGATCCATACCCTGTGAATGCTATGCTATTCCTCCCAGATAAAAAGAATATTGTTGGTTAAGAAAGGAAGCGGTCAACACAACAAGATTTGTTCTTTTATTACTGGTTGTAGGCAGCATTTGAGAGGCCTGCTAGTATCACAATGAAACTCAGAATATTAAGAACCAGAAGAAACATTGTGTTTTCACCTTTTTTTCACTTTATGGAAAATTCCAAGAAGAGTTCAAAGGTGGAAACCCATGCAAACTAAAGTATAGCTATAGACAGGAACTTGCTTACAGCTTTACCTCAGTAGGTTAACTGGGGCAATTCATGGCTGTATGATATATAACATTTTTCCCATTAACTACACTCTAACACCAACAGTGCTGTTCTGTTCTGCAACAGAACTGTTGTTTTCTTGAGTCTGTCTGATGACAGCACACGTTGTGTGAAAAAGAGAAGGGCTTCTCCAGGTGCAAGAATTCAGTAGGAAGCAGAAACTCTTTTTTCTGCATGGGGGACATGTGTTGTTGATAACCGGATACTTGTACTGTCTGCTGCAGTATTTAGTAGCTCCCATTAAGTTTGGAGGTAACATGCCTCTATTTGCCACTTTTCATTTCAAGCATGCGTAAAAAGAAACCTAAGTTTACTCACGATTGTGGGAATCTCAGGCTCTTCAGTGAAATCCCCTTCCCTCATTAAAAGGACTCCTGGGATGGCGGAGAAAGTCTCGATAGTGTAAGCCATTAAGGGTCCCAGATCAGGAGGCAAATAAAAGAACCCAATTTAAACCTTGATTTTTTAATACTTAGCCCTGGCAAAAGAACAAAGTTACTGCAAAGAAGTGAGATAGATGATATATCTTCTGTTTCCTCTGCAGTGTCCCATACAAATAATAAGGTTACACTAACTCTGCTCTATCAAGAAGAGATGATACAGTTATCAGGTGGGAATAGACCAAAAGGAATGTCAGCTCCAGAATTCAAGGCCCTGCATTATCTGAAAGCATGCCCCCAGGTTTAAACAGAACATGCTTTATTTAAAATTAGGATTAAAAAGAGTTTTTTAAACAGTGGCAATGCAGCTGACATTTGGAAGTAGTTTTTCTTGGCTTGTTTAGACATCGTGTCCTATCCTTGGTAGATTAGCAGGTACAGAGCATGCTTAAGTTGGCTAATTAATTTCAAAAGCAGTGTAGAATTGACTAGCAGGTAATTTAATCTAAAAATAATTAAAACTATTGAAATTATTACATTGTTGTTTAATTAATATTAGTTAATATTGTAATTTTCAGTCTAAATTATGCTGATTAAGTATTTCTCTCATAAATACCAATAAAATTAATTACAAACTAATTAAATTTTCTAAAAGATTCTCATAATGGACTTCCAGCTATTCTTGATTTTTGCAATAAATAAACAGAAACATTATTAAGTGGTATATCTTCCTGGGGGAGATATTTAAACATGATATGCAGATATTGCAAATGGAAGGATTTCCCATGAAAATAGACATGCTTAATAGAAAAGGCTGCCTTTTTCCTTCTAGTAAAAGGAAAAAAATAAAAGGGCTCAAAAGCAACATTTTTATTTTATTGTTTGGCAAGACAAAATGCTTTCCATTCTGTTCCGTCTGAGATTCTAGGAAGGTTTATTGGTACATGGCAGTTATGCTTCCTTCCAGTTCCAGTATCTTGCATCGTAAAGATTGTTTGTAGTAAATGAGGGCATTTCTGTACAGTTTAGCAAAAGAAAGTCCGCTTTGTTATCCAGATGTCATAAGATTTGCAGTGGCCATGAGAGTAATTTCTTGTGTTTAGGGTAGTGATGCCCACATTTACCAAACCGCAGTGTTGCTGTACCAGGCAGGATTGTGCTTTCCACCAGCTCTCCATTCTGCTAGAACAGAAATGGTGGACCAGGTGTGAAAACCTGCAAAACTGCGTCCTACAAAGAACTTAATACTAAGCTTTGCAGTCTCTCTCGCTCTTTCTCTTTTTTCTTGGCCAGTAATAAAAGTGTAGCATTTAGTTACAGAAGTGAATAGTCACAAGTGGATAGTTTTTGCATCTTAAGGACTTCTAAAAAGGATGTAAAAATAGTTGTTTCAATGCTATAGGTAGAGGGAAAAAAGATGAAAAGGAAAGACACACAAAAAAAGTGCTTTGATGGCAAAACCAGGAGCCATAACAAGTTGTCTAATATAACAGTAGGGGATAATGAATGTAAAGTTACATTGGTAACTTTATTCAGGTATTTCTCAGCTGTCATAAGTTTACAATCCTAATTTATGTATGCATTAACTCCGGAAAAGCAAGGAAAAAAATTCAAGATTTCTGTCCAGTGGAAATTCTGATTTTGATCACTGCTTCCATCTCTCACACAAACACTGCCAACTATCACACTGTTTATTAGAGTTGAACACCTACAAATAAATTCAATTATATCAAAATCTTTTATTGCTAAAAGAACCCAGCAGTTAGTTTTAGGAAATAGAAATGTTTTTTTTGTTTTTTTACAATCACTTCCACATTCAACTTCCTCCCTTTTGTGGTGCTACACTACAGTACAGCTAATAAAGAGAGGTGATAACAGGTGATAAGACCGGTAATTCAGCTGTAATTTGCACCAGGTTTTTCCCCCTTTTGAATTAGGCACAGTAATTGTAAGCTACACTTCCCATGATCCACCTCCTGTCCTACAGACCTTAAGCTCCTGTAGAGTGAGGATTAGGTAAGGAACTGAAGGAAAAGTGGTTTAGTGGCTGAGTTCTGTGGGATGTGTCAAAGGAAAGTCTTGAGCTACAGCTCCCAGGAGGCTTGCTACTACTGGCCATAGGTTTATGTAACATAAGCTTGAATTGTTAAAAAAAATATTTTGGTATAGTTCAGAAAATCAGAATGTTTTAGTTTTTGTTAAACTAACCTAAAATGGTAATTTGAATATTGAAGATCCCTTGAATATGTTCAATTTTGTACTAAGTATGTTTGTTTGTGGGTTTTGTTTTGGTTTTTTAAATAGATCCAGTGATGGGGAAATTCCTATTGTTGGATTCCATATTTGCTTGGCATGCAAAATTTCCACTGAAATTAGTGGTGGGGTGATTGCAATATGGGCTAGCTTATTTTTTATTAGAAGATTTTCCATAACTGGACTTGATCTTGTGGTCTCAATGCTTTCAGGAACACACTTAACTGATGAAATTTATAAGAAAGTATTGTCCATTTAATTTTGATTATATTCTCTACTTTGTCTAAAGTACATTTTTTAATTGCACTATTTCTGAAAAGCTAATGAGGGGAAAAACTTGTTTCTGAAAAATTGAATCATAGCTGTAGTAGCAGATAAGGCTGACATTCAGTTCTTAGAAAGAAACAATCAATGTTGAATGTATCAGGTGAGTTCATTTCTCTTGCTCTGCTTTAATAGCTTATAAAGAAGATTGATTAAGTTCTTGTCTGATAGATCAATAATGGAATGGAACCGAGCTTTCCCTCCTTCAAGCATGGGGTTGTCATATGCTGGGGAATGTAGACACTCAAGAGAAGTAGCACTAACTTGAAAAAATTCCCAAACACTGGGATTCTCATGAGCTCATTCATATCCTATTGCTTACACAGCATATAAAACAATAGTCATGATTCACATGATGTAACCATACATCTTGGTTTCTTTTTCCATACCACTCAGCTATGTTCTTCATATGCTTGCGCTTTGTAGACTGATGCAAAGTGTGTAGGATTTTTGTAGATTGAGAAGAGAATTTTTGTGTATGTATCTGTAATGATGCAAGCTTAAAAGGAGCCAGCCTCTTAAGTTCCATCCAGGTAGTAGTGAATACTTTTCCTGGTCTTTGGAAACTTCAGAAATTTTCTTAGCCTTCAAAATATGAATTTTGAGAGAATAAAACTTATTCTCTAACAGTGCAGGCTTCTGATGCCTCAACTTATTTAGGTTGGGAATGGCAAGAAAGTATCCCATTATCTCAATTTCCAGCCAAACCAGTGCATTCATGCTGATGTTTGAACCAGATTAATTTGACTTTTTTTTTTGTTTAATGTAGCATTGCACTCTATCTTGTAGAGCTTTCCAGAGTCCCAAGAGCAACAAAATTTGTGGAATATATGTGAGGATGAAGGGAAACAGGAACTATAAACTGTAGCATTTGTGACAGTAGAAATGTCACGGATATGAGAAATTACAGAAGTAGCATAACATCAGTATTTTATTTGCACATATAAACACTTCAGTATCTTATATGATGGCCTGTGTTTTTTATTTACTCTTGTTGTCTTTTATGGTTGTGTCACACACCTAAACAGAGTCTGCGGGTATTGAGATGTGAGCTGCCTTTAAAACGGAGAAATTCTTCTTTAGCGTAATGTAAGCGTGAGAGACAATTTCAGCATTTATCTCATTTAAATAACACAGAAGCCCAGATATTGCTTGTAGCTGAAAAAAGATAGTCAACACATGTACTGTGGAGACATCCAGGATGCTAATTATCTGTAGACAGTGCTATCTATACAACTAGCTGCACAGGTCTCATTTTATATGTATGTATATATACACACTTTTTTCAAGCACAGTTATTTTAAGAATTCTGTACATGATACAAAAGCCAGAGATGAAAGCTGGCAAAAGCATTGTGTGTTGCTTGTAAACTTCTGATGCGTTGTTACTGTTACTAGAGTACATATTCAACTTTACTCTTATTGATTTAATATTGATTTTTGTTAATAGTGAATTTTCTTGATACAATGTGACAGGCTGCTTGTATCAGCAATTTCAATTAGATCTCTAAATAACTGATTGTATAGACTGTCAACTTCTGTCTTTTCAAATTAACTTTCACATCTGAAATCTTGAGTGTTCATTTGCATCAAGTAACTTTGGCTAGGCTTTTCCCAGCCCTACATGCTGGGACAGTGACATGCAAACGTTGAAAGAAGAAGATGTGGCAAAGGGAGTCTCTTTCCATCGCGCCCCTTGGCAGAGATCAGGCATAATCAGAGTGTCTGCTTGCACGATGCCCAGTTCACCCGATGTCTTTACCAACACACAGCTTCCCTGTATGGGTGGGGAGAAAAGGGCCAGTAGCCGGCACACCACTTACACTTTGCGTTGAGAGTCCCACAAAGGTGTCGTGCTGTGATGCTACCTGTTTTAAAACCTTGGTGTTTGCAATTTGTTCATGCTTGATTATGCTTGGGAAATTTTATGTCATACTAAAAAAACCCTCAGCTATTGGTAAATTACTTTCTTCCTCTTGTAAGTTATTGACAGTTGGACTGTCTTCCAAATTTGTGTCCTACGCTTGTTTTGCAACAGCCATTTTCCTACATTCTTTAGAGAAAACTGACTTCATGATTCTCTGCTTCTTGAATTATTTTTTTAGTTGAAATGGAGAACTGTGTTTCATGATTGCCTGTTACTCATTTTATACACAGTTTGGTTGCTTATTTTAAAAATTAAAACTGGGGATGTTCCTAGGTGAGCATCTTTTAAATTTTTTTAAAGTGTTCCAAAAGAAATGGTGCCTGATGGAGAAGTTGATCTTTGCAGAAATTCTGCATTACTAGGAAGAGATGCAACTCTCAAAGATCATTAAGAGAGTAAGAATAAGGGTGGTCATATTCCATCTGTAGGTTTTCAGTCATGGATTTGAATTTGTATGTGACTAGAGTCTTAATATAATGATAAAAACAATTGGTGACATTCACTCTCTGGTAATCATGAGACAAAGCCACCGTGCATTACACAGTTCTAAAATGGAATCTACCGACACTTATTACAGTACTTTTGTTATCACTCTTCACTTTTCTTAGAAGTTACGTTGTCTTTTTTGCGATAAAATTAGTCTTTCTATTTCAACCAAGTATTTGAACACAGTAAGAATAACATCTGTTGCACAGAAATGCAATTTTCAAAGTTATTTGCTATTTTCACACATCAAGCCTGGCTTCAGGAAAAAAAAAGTCACACTTAATTGCATGATTAAGTGCATTGGATACCTACAGGGCTGCATAGAAGCATGAAGGAAAATTCTCTGTAGGGTAGTGTATGGAGTGAGAGTCCCAAGGTTGTGGTGTTCTGGAGTGGGGTGTGACAAAAATGCACTGGACCTGACTTAGCCTACTCTGGACAGGAGCCCTAATTGGAAAACTATAGTTTGTCAGTCCCTATCTGTAAGATCAGTAGGAACAGACACTTTTAGGCTCCTCAACATGATAAACTATGTTGAAACACTTTAGTATGTGTTTTGAATTGGATGAGACCTTGTTGGAAGTGCTAGGTGTATTCACACCTGCTGTTGGCAGCAGCTGTATTTTCGGTGAAGAATAAAGACATGCCTGCCTCCCCCTTCTTTGGCACGAAGTAATCTACATGTGGGAGGAATTGTCTGATTAAGGTTGGTTAAAGGTACATAACCACATTGTGCTTGTAAATTCACAGTGTGGATGCTCAAATCTGTGCAGCTCTTTGAAGGTGTAGACATGGAATCAATGTATCTAGTTAATCTCAGGGAACCAAATTTCTAATACCTGTTTTTTTGGTTGGTTTGTTTTATCCATACTGCCTTTTATTTACAAAATAAATTTATCTGCATTTACTTCTATCATTGTTTGTCTGAGCCTCAAATTTTTTTGAGGAACCAGAAACTCTTTGGGTTGCTTACCATGGAGGGTGCCCGGAGTGTCCAAGAACTGCCTGTCTTCCATCTACATAGGAAATGTGAGAGATGTTGTCATCTTGATGTTCCTTGTGATGCTGTAGTACTGTGGATTCTCAAAGAGGCATAAAGCCTGAAGGTATTTGTTTTCCTTATAACTGCTGATATCCCAGACCATCTTTCAGGCACAGGAACCCTTTTTGAGACCTGCAACTGAAATGGCAACCTAAATATTTCCCAGTTCCCATTGCAAAGGCCAGCTTGCTTGTGTGGACACACTGCTCTGGGTTTTTTTAACCCATTTTCTGAACATAGTTTCCATCAAAACTATATATTTGTCCTGATGCAGAGCTAACCCAGGTGTGCAAACATGTATTTCATAAAAATTAGAAGAGACGTGTATCTGATACTTTTTGCATTAGAAAACAAATGCATCTGCTAAAAATTAATAGAACAGTCCTAAACAGAACCTGATTGTTGAAATGTCTGCATGGTTTTGGTCAATATATTGGCTGTGGTGTGACTGCAGATACTTTATTGGAAAGTAATTTTTTCTTATCTGCCAATTTGTAAAGAGTATCTTGAAGGTACTGAGAGATCACACTAAATGATGTGGTTTAACTTCAGAATAATTCAAAATTCTGTGAAGAACATCAAAGTGTTCTTAACTTATCATGGCTTATTTTACTGTTAATTAAAAAATTGAAAACTTAGTGAAACTGTTCCTCAAAAATTTCAAGGGGTTATTTTAATTTCAACTGTTTGGTGTTTTTTCTTGCAAAATTACTTTCTTTCTAAAAATGTTATTTCTGATTAGATTAGAATTTTTTTTTTATAAAAAAGAAATCCATTTGGTATCTGAATTAAGAACAATTAATTTGGGGAAAAATCTAAATGGGGTGACTGCTAGCAAAGTATTTGCAATTCCCTGAGGGTGTTGCATACTTAATACCTCCTAACACTTGCCGCCTTTAGAACCATGACTGGAGTGTTGTGGCTGTATTCGTCACCTCTGCAGTGTTTTTGAATTTGGGTTTTGGGTTCATTTCTTCTCCCCTCCCCATTTTTTGTCTGCTGAGACATCAATGATGAAGAGGGGGTTTCGTTTGCTTTGTGTTTTTTGTTGGCCTGGGAAACATTTGCACAGTCATCTTGCAGCTCAATCTAAGAGGAGCCTCTGGCATGCTGATAATTCACTTTAGTCTGTGGTTTTCTTGCACAACTAATTGAAATGAGTAACCAGCCTGATCTTCTATTAGGTAGAAAAGGTCTGTGGGTTGTGGACATCTGGGGAAGGGATTGGGATTTCAGCTTCTAGTAGTTTTCCTTAAGTTGTTTGTACCTTGGCACATCCTTGGGGACCTGCTGCCTGTGCACAGACACCTAAATTGCCTGTGAGCTCAAGGCACAATTGCACCTGCGTAACTGTGTTCCCTCTGGCCATGCACTTTGTGGCTGCAGGAGACCCCCTTCTCTGACGGGGGCTGCTGGCTTGATGCAAATGCTATTGGAGACCACAGTTGCTAATATCGAATGCTGAAGCATTAGCTAGGTGCACCCATGAGCTTGGGGAGCTACTGCCAGCAGACGAATGCTTGCTGTGGCACATAGTGTGCTGCTATGGACCCCAGACCTGTCCACCTTTCAGGAGCCCCAGAAAGGCAGATCAGTGCCTGTGATGTCCTTTCCTCTGCACCTCTTCCCTTTGGCTTCCAGAGCCACGTGTTTTAATTTGTTGACACCAACTCTATGAACATATTCATGAAAGAACAAAAAAATCAGTGTCATGGAAGTGTAACACTACCCTGTCTTAAACACGTGGTTATTATTCATTGTAGTTAATTTTGGAGTCAATTATTTGTGGGGAGCCTGGATCACTATGTGGAATGTAACCTAGCAATGAGAGGCACATCTCTGTGGTGATAGGCAAATGATAAGGCAATAATAGGAATAATGTTGAGGTAAGCTTTACAAGTAAGAGAATCCTCCACAGTACCAAACACTGCTTTATCTTACTATTGAGAAGAGAAGCCTGGTAAGAACCACTAACTGTGTACATAAAAAAAAAAAAAAAAAACCCAAACAACTAAATCCTCCGAAACCTGAACTGGAAGGGAAAGTCTGATTTGGAAAGGCAAGTACGCTAGAAACTTCCAGCAAAGTGCTTGCATTAGCTGCTTTCAGGCAGCTTTGGGCTGATGGGGGTTCCCTTTTAAAAGCATACATAGGTTAGGCTAAACTATCCAACATCAGACTTTGGCCACGCTCTCAGGTTTTAGTGAAAGGACACCTCTGCCAGCTTGGAAATGATACAACGAAGTTCAGTGATGCACAGTGTTAAGGGGTGTTTATAACCTGCATGAGGCTTCCTGAAATATATGCACATGTTTAACTTTATGCACTGTAAGTAATCCTATTGACTTCCGTGAGTGCTCATTTTTGTAAAATTCAGCTTATATGCAAGTCTTGACACTCCAGGCGCATCAAATGCTTGCTTTTAACAGTTCCTTTGAAGGCTAATAGAGCTGTACTTTGAACTTCACGGTTATAATTCCCTGTGTTTAGCTTGTGCAACCCCACGTATGCTAAAAATGATGGCCAGACACTTACTGGAGTGAAGACAAAATGCTGAGAAAAGTCAAGAAACATGCCCTTTTTTCCTGGAAAAAGTGGGCTTTCTTCTTTCCAGTAAATGCTACAAGAAAAAATTGGTCTCAAATCCTCTCAGACTCAGGCCCAATTCTGCCACTTTTTACTGGACTGCCTTTGGCTTTAATCAGAACAAAATTGGGCTTACTGTGTGATATTTTTTTTTTTAAGTTTCATGACATGATACTGATGATCATTTCCTTATTTGAAAATAAGGATTTTTTTATTTCTAAAATTGAAATAATAAAGTTATTTAAATTTAAAATTAAAAAATTACTTTAAATATTTTAAAATTGAATAGTCACTTTAAGGTACAGCATGTAGTCCTTTTCCTATCTTAAATTAAGTCTGATCCCGCACTGTTTCCATAAGCAAGGCTTCTTCTGAGAGTACTTGGAGATTTGCTAGTGTGAGCACTGCAGCAGGGCTTGAGCTGTGATACACAAGATGCCTTAGATAGAGATAAAACCGAGTTGTTAACCTGGTACATAGTGTAGCAATAGCTTTCTAAATATTGAAATGAAGTACTTACTAGTCCAGTGCTGTACTTACCATGTGGGATATATCACAACTATTCCTGAACCTGTGTCTGAGGCTACTTTATGCATTAAATGCAACAAGCAAGTCAAAGGTGGTGCATTACATTAAGATAACATTCTTTCAGGGTCACTGAAGGCATCTGGCTGTGCCGTGTATCTCAGACTGCATTCAAGACATTTATCTCTCAGTAACATGTGTGTGTGTTTGTTACCGAATCATAAAGTGGCATTTAAAAATTGTTCTTTCCTATTAGCTGATGAGGTCATCTAGCTATATATGCAGCTGGTTGAAGCTGAAAAATACATGGCACCTTTGCAGATGGGCAAGACTCAGCTGTAGCAGGAAAGCGTGAGGGCATTTGGTGAGTCTGGGATGCAGGATGTGCTGCCTACTTCTGAAGGAGCTTTCTGGGGGAAACAGTTGAAAAAAAGCATGCGCTGTCCACAGGATTGTCACATGGGCCCATGACCTGCTGCGTATCAGTCCGGCTGTCCCAGTATATGTTTGCCAGCGGCAGCAGGATAGCTGCTCCCTCTCTTCTCATGTCACTAACTTCTTATTCCCCTGATCAAAGCCTAGTTATTTGGATTTACTCAGCATGCTAATTCTAGGAGAACCTCATGGCTTGTTAGAGTAACTTTTCTGTTACTCAATTAATAGAAGGGGAATGAGTCAAGATTACAAGTGCCTGAAAGAAAAATGCTGTATCAGATCCCTATCATCTACTTCCCAACTTGTTTTTAGGGTCATGAGGAAGAGACTGTGGTGAGCATAACATTTCTTTCTTTTCAATCTACTGAAGATTCTTAAAATACAGAAAGGTAAAGTATCAATATTTTAGAAGAAGAGGTATAGCACATAGGCCATACGGCACTGAAGAACATTATCAGGGTTTGGAAACAGAAAACAAAGGCGGCTCTCCTTGTGACTACTTGTCCTTTTCTGAGTCAATTCTGTTCTAATTTGTCAAAAGCTGATTTCCTTTTTCTAATAAGATATTAATAGAGGTGGCCTGTGGTCAAAGGTACAGACTCCCACCTTGTGGGTAATAGTCTTGTAAAGAGTCTCAGCCTATGTGTAAATACAGAGAATGGGCAAAAGGGCCTAAGTGCCCTTTCTTCTTCACGGGTGATCCTAGCTGTCCCTGGGTGTGGGACACTGGCACAACAGTGTCACAAGGCCTGGCTGTGCCTTTTCTCTGGTGGGTGATGGCTCTGAATATCCAGAGAGGAGGGGAAGGAAATGGCGATGGATGAGAACATTTATCTGGCAAGAGGGAAGAAAGAGTCAAGACAGGCCAGAGAACTATGTATTTATGGGGCACTGAGATATACCACTCTATGTGCTGCATGCAGAGTGCTGGGGATTCAAACCTGAATGATAGGTACAGGGCAAGAGGATATAAGTGTGAGATTTTTTCCTTTTAAAAAGACAAGATTCAAAGTAGCTTTGTAAATTCATAGTAATCTGTCACGGAAAGGGGTGATTTCATTTGAGAATTCTCTGTTTAGCAAAATGGGATCGTTTTTTGGAAAGCTTTAAAATAGGCTACATTAGAGTTTAAAGCCTTTTAAGATCCTCTCATCCCTAGTTTTGAGATGCATACAGTAGTCATTTTATTCCTGAAGCCTGCACTTTTTAGCAACGCTAGCTTTTAATTCATTA
This sequence comes from Phaethon lepturus, assembly GCF_000687285.1. Taxonomy (NCBI): domain Eukaryota; kingdom Metazoa; phylum Chordata; class Aves; order Phaethontiformes; family Phaethontidae; genus Phaethon; species Phaethon lepturus. The sequence continues at coordinate 40,630 of NW_010556882.1, forward strand.
TACAGTAGTATGGAGCTGTTGAGGGAGACATAGCAGCTTGATTCATTTGAAATCCTAGGACAAATAGGCTTTAAAAAGCAAATGCATTCATTCTGACACTAATTATGTGTCTTTCCCACATGTCGTAGTATCTTGTGTCACAAATTGCTCTCATTTGCTACTCAGTGCAAAATGTCTGAGAGACGATGAGTGCAAAACGATATACTTTAACCAGGTGTAGGAGAGCTCTAAAACCTATGGGGAGTCCAGGAGCCAAGCAAAATGAGAAACTTCACACCAAAGGGATCAAAAAAAAAAAAAAAATCTTTCAACAGGTATTATTTTTTGCTAGTTTTTTAGGTGGAATTGCAACTTTGCAGCATGCAAAGTATGCTGTGATATGGCTGGCAAACAGAAATGAGCACCAAGGTCTTGCGGGTTTTGTTTGAGGTTGTTGGGGCTATAAACTCATAGCAATGTGCATCTTTTCATGTAAGATGCTGGTGAGCTGACTAGCATCTTTTAGGAATACGTAGTAGGAGCTACACCGAATAAAAATCTGCTTTTCCATGTATGTGAATGTGAAGGATATTATGTATTTAAGTGAATTAGAGAAACCTTGTGTTACTGAGCCAGTGCTTGTTGCCGGATAATGGACAAGACTGGTATTGCTCTTCTGTAACTAATCCTGTAATAGTGTCACAGGTTATTTGGTGCCAACTGGTGTTCCTGTTCTCCTCAGGAAAGAGCAGCCTTTCCAGCTCAGAGTAAAACTGCTAGAAATTAGAAGTTGACAAAAAACAACATGAGCAAAAAGAAATCATTAAAATCGATGATAGTTTGTTTCTCATTTTAAACAAACTGCATCCATGTTTGCTGTGTTAAGCAGAGGCATCCTCATTATGTCAAAGAGTTTTAAGCAGCAAATGTCTTTTCACCTGTGCTGCAGTATTCAAACCTGGCATGCTTTACACGTAATGCAGTTTGACAGTTCATTTGAAATAAATGTGCCGATAACCCTTAAAAGTGGTAATAAAATACTCTTTGCTCTACTGTACAGATGATTAATACCGCTAAAGTAATTAAATTCCATTAGGCTGGGGTTCACATACCCAAGGAATTGGTGCCAGGATTTAGCAGATCTCTAGTGAGGACAAAAGACTAATGCCTTTTAAAGCCATGTTTCACAAGTAAAATCCCAGGAAAGTCTATATTAACTTAGGACATCTGCTTGTTGTGATTGTTTGAGCTATTGATGCATTGGATCATTAGCAGGGTAGTGTGAACTACTGTTTTCCTGTTGACAAGGATCTCTCACCAGGAGCTGCTAGCTTTCTGCAGAGAGAGAAAAAGCAGAACAGGGCAGCCAAGCTAGGTCTTGTGCATGGGCTCTGACTTACAGAATTATTGCTAACTGTATAGTCTCTGATGGTAGGAAACAGCATTTTGCCCCCAGCCATTTTTCCCAAGATCAGAGCCAAAGTAACTCTGTCTCCTGCTGTTTTGTAGCTGTAGATTCTTAAAGACTGGCATTATTGTAGTCGATGAACAGTTTGCCCCCTTTCAGATGGCTGCAGTAATGACCCACAGGGGAGGCAGTGGTTAGGCAATGCTGACAATGTGACCAGGTGCTGCAACATAAGCATTTCATTAAATATTGAAGCGATGGTTTTCAGTTACAGTGGCAAAAAGGGAATTTGGTCTATGTCCAAATACGTGGCTATTTTTTTTTCTTTCAACCTCTTCTAATCACATTATTTTTTGCATGACCTTTCTTCTGCTAATTAGCTGCTGCCTTGAAAAGCATTGTGGGTAATATATCTAAGATAATTCAACATTCCACTTTACACACTGGTAATCATTCTTAATGTATGAATGATTTATTTACTGCATATTTTTTTGTGATCTTAAAATATGCAAACGACAAAAAAACATAACTTTTTTATTACTGTACTTCAGATCTACCAAAAAAAAAAAAAACCAAACACCTAGGATTTCTGTTTGAGAACAACAACAACAACAAGATTTGCACTACAACCTGTATCATTTCAATACAAGCTGTTGTAACCATGTAGGAAGGGGTGAGTGCGGTGAGTGTTGTCAGCAGGTGCAGAAGAGGTATAAAGGCTCATTCCTGTCTTGGATACCTGGGCGTACTGCCTGGTAGGTTTTGTAAGATGGGTTACTCTCTATGATATGGTAGATAGTATTACAAGATGTACAGTGCCTGCTGGTACTTATGCCCATAGATCTGAGTGTAGGATCAAGCACCACCTTTGGATAAAAAAACAGGAAAATACTCAAAAAGACAGCCACCCTTTGAATGCGGAAGCACATTTTGGAGACATAAATTATGAAAACAGTATCAGAAAGGTGTACATATTGTCCTAGGAGCTTGTGTGCACCTCCTGTTTGTGATGTGGTGTGGTGTTTGTTTGTGTTTGTTTTTTTTTTTTTTTAGTGGAGAGGAACGCTTCAGGAAGATCAGTTTTGAGGGTTCTTTTTCATGTTTGTGAAATCATTATACGCTCTTCATCTTTTCTTATAATGTTTTAATTTAATTTTATAGTGTGATGCAATACACAACTGAATAGTACAGCTGTGTTGTACTATATATATGCTATAGCATATTTTCTAAACAGAAGTTGGCAGTTTTCATTATGCTGCCTTTGTCATAATTTATTATTGTTTATGAAATTATACGTAACTTCAAGTCAACTAAAAGTGCAATAATTTTTTAATATAATACATACTGTTTTCTTCACTATGTACCAAATAAATTTCTATTTGGTACAAACTGTTTCTATAAATGTGATCCTACATGTCAAAGTTGTTGGTTTTTTTTTTCCACAGCTTAAAAATTATTTACAAAGATGCAGGTGCACAAACAGAAAAATATTTCTGGAAAAAATCATATTGCTCTACAAAGACCTGTGTTTTACAGGTTGCACTGTTAGACATTTAAGTAAGCAGGTCCTGTTCGAAGTTACAATTGTTTGCAGTCTAATTTCAATACTTCATAGGAGATAATATTTTTCTCTCAGGGAAAGTGTTTAAATGATTTTTAAGAATCAGTCTGTTTTCTTTTTCCTTTCCTTGAAAGGAGTTTTTTCTTTTTTGTTAATATTTTTTTAAGAAAAGGAAACCACTGCTTAAAAAAAAAAAAGGCAGAGAAAGGAGTAAGATGCAAGTGTGTGTGTATGTAGCAAGAAGGGAAATGTCATATCAAGCTTGTTTTAATCCATCAGTTCTTTCTTCACTATACTTCTTAGCTAGTGTTGTGATGCTGAAATCTGGCCATAGTCATAAGAAGGAAAGGCAGCAATTGGTTAAAGCTTCAGGATTATGAAATGCACAAGGCAGCATCTTCTATACTATTGGAAAGAGCAGATAAAACTGGTAGTGTATTAAAATGTTTACAGTATAACAATGTTACGCTTGTGAAATTGCTATGATTATGTATCTTAAAATATGCCCTTTTGAGAACTGGCCTAGTTCTTCACTTACAAGAGCAAGCTAAAATTGGTGAAGTGTCAACAGTCAAATCAACAGTTATTTCAGTAAGAGATCCTGTTTAACTACAGGGATTTGAGAATTTTGGTGGAAATGGCATTTGCAGAGGCTGTATTAAAAGGTGCAATGAGTCCACGAATGAAGTAGCCTCACAGTGAAGAATTTATTATGGGATTAAAAATGTAGGGTTCAATTCTTGCAGCAAACATTCTATGAGAGGTATATAAAACCTCTGTAGCTGAAGTTGAACCAAGTTTAGCTCTTACGCAAACCAGAAATTATTATTATAGACCAACTTTCAGATAATACTGATATTTTTAGCTTTTATATTATGCTATTTTATGTTACATTATTTTAAATTTTGTAGTATAATCTGTTTTTTTGGTGATCTGGAGCAAAATTTGAGTTTCAAAACATGGCTTATCCCTCTGCCCTGTATGTGGAAATCCATTCTGGATTCAGCAAGATTAGAGTTTTCCTTGACAATTATAACTTGACGACCACTAAACTCTGATTCATTGCATCACAGCGATGTATTCTCTTGAAAACACTTATGTGACTGAAATAAGTAACACTAGCTGTGATTCTTATCCAAACTTTTAGGGTGTCTGTGATTTGCTCTAGCTTTTATCTTTTAAACAATTTACGGAATGCAAAGATTCAGTATTTTCAATTACTGCTTAGTAGCCAGAGGACTTCTTTTCTGTCAGTGCATCAGGGAATAAATGTTCTAATAAATATATATA